>NW_027202316.1:4395000-4632500 GCF_024711535.1 Dipodomys merriami
CTGGTGGTTAATTGGAGATAAGAGTCTCATGGACTTTTCTGCCCAGGCTGGCTTCGAACTGTGATAATCAGATCTTAGCCTCCTGCATAGCTAGGATTACAGGCACGATCTACTGGCCCTAGTTGTCAGAAATTTTTAAGAAAATTCCAAACATTAAACAAAAACCTAAAGCTTCAAGACTTGGCGACTAACTCTTACAAGAAGCGTTTGTGAGCTCCATTTGGTATTTATGCTGAGACTGAGGCCTAGGAAGGACTGAGACAGGAGAGAGGGAGCAGAACACACTCCATCTGTACCCTGGGCTGTTCTCCTAACCAAGCAGATGAGACCGGCTGACATACCCCTAGCAGGGCATCGAAAGAAACAACAGGTGTCCTGGGAACCCTGGACAAGTGCACTGTGCAGGAGGGAAGGAGAGCCCTGTGGGAGGAAGGAACTCAGGCTAGGTTGGAAAAGGAATGGCAGAGCCAGGCAATGAAAAACAGAAAGACAAATAGGTGAGTGTGGCTGAGGCTGGGGACCATAAGGGGTGGGGCTAGTGTAAGAAAGGGAAGGTGACAGAAGTCCAGGCAGGCCTTGAGTTTCCAGTACATGCTATTTGATCCTTATTATGAGGATTAAATACCCAGAAACTACTGCTGCAAATGTAAATATATTGTCTCTATTTCTGCTATATTTGATTTAGTATAATAAATGTCTTGAGCATCGTTTCCTTCATATTATAGAATATGATTGACATGTTGATTTCTGCAGGCAGAAGCTGACAACATTGTAACTCTGCAGTCATTCAAAGAAAAATGTGAGCCTCTCTTTCTCTTTAGCCTGGTAAGTCTTTGTTGTTTTATGTTACCAACAGATTGCAGTTTATAGTAAAAACAAAAAGGCATTGTGACTGTCCTGTGGAATTGTTTTCTGGCGATTACAAGTGAATATTGCTTGCTTTATCTCTAAATTCCTATGAATCTGTTTTGTAATTTGAACTGTGGGAACATATAATGGGTAGCAGAACATAGACCCTCATACACTGAAATGATAAGAGAAAGGAAAAATAAAATTGTGCTTATGTTTAAAGACTCACTAGAGATTGTATGATTAAATATTTATCTGGACATTTCTCAGATGCCTTGTGGGAGAGAATTGATGATAAATATTCATGTATACCCACACAAGAAAGTATGCATATGATCACTATTTTATAACACACGTCAGTTTTCTCTTGCTGTTTACAAATGCACAGAAATGATACCAGAAGTGCATTCACCAAGATGCTTTAGAAGTTTTGTATGTCTGGGTGAAAGAAGCATAATAATTTTTCTTCTTTATACTTCCATATTCTGAGATGAAAATACAGCTTTCAATATTCAGAGAAATGTAATAAGGACTATGTTGTCTCTTTTTTCTCCATCATCCTTAAGTAGTTGTATAATGTCCATTTATGGGTACTATGCATCTTGATCAATGTCACTCCATTCTTAATCTCACCATCTCTTCCAACCCTGCCTGTCCCCTACAGTTACCCAGTTCCATTTGCACCTATGTACCTTGGATGTTATGAGCTGCGCTTTCCCATCTTTCCTCTCTACATCATCTGGACCCCTCCCCATGACCTATCTCTCCCGACAGCACCTGTGCCATCTTCCCGACTTTGAGCCAGCTTGGTCTTTATTTCAGTACCCCACAGCAGCTCCTTTTCATTGGTCATGGTTCTTAGTAGACAAAAAATTCATTCTAGCAAGCTTCAGCAGGAAGAGGTTAACATTTTGCCTTCATAGGAATTTGTGAAAGATTACTTTCAATGACAAATCGAAATCAGAATTTTTCAGCTTTACTTAATACTTTCTTACCTGAATTCTTCTCTTTGCCTCTTGGATATTATTCAGTTTTAAAAAATACTGTTCCTTCTGTACATCATGATAGCATGCTTGTGTACAGGTGCCACCAGTCACTACCAATTCATAGCTACATTGCCCCAGGATTTCAGTGTTTGTATTCTATTTATTTCCATTCTTAACCCCTCAACTCATGTCTGCTTATTCCCCACAAATTGACATTGATAATGTGGGCAGTTACCTGCTCTATGATAAACAAAATGGCCATTTTTTTAGTTGTTTGTCATTTTGTGCTGCTGAAATACAGTTCAGTGGTGACTGGGTCTCCAGACTTAAAGCAGTGGTAACTAAGGTGAGTCACATGACTGTTCTTCTAGGGTGATGACTCTCTTTGAGGTGCTAGGGGATGCCACTACACCTTCAGTTGAAGGAAAACAAAACATACTAGAAGTAGAAACCCAAGAACTGGGTTTACAAACTTTCACACCATTATCACTTTAATATCCTGACCACAGTACCCAACAGAGGATGCATGAAAATAAGAAGCAGTAAGAGTAAATGGTCCAGATTCAGTGTTAATCCTTGACTTATTCATACTTTCCTCTCTCCTGTAGAATGGCAAAATCATTGCAAAAGTGCAGGGTGCAAATGCGCCCCTTGTTAATAAAAAAGTCATTAGTCTGATCAATGAAGAAAGGAAAATATTGGATGGTGAACTGGCCCGTCCTCAGGTATATAATGCTGTCTATTGTTGCATGTTTTAATTTTTTAATTGTATGAGTGTTGCTTTCCTAAAGCATATTTCCTACACCTGTTAGTCAGCTCTTTATCACTGTGAGAAACTAACTTTAGGAAAGGTGTGTTTGGGCTATGGCTTCTTATTGTAAACTAAGCTCATCACCTCATGGGAGCTAGGAAGGGTAAAAGAGTGGAGAGGAGGAGATCACTGTCCCAGCCTGCCCTCCCCACACCCACCTCCGCACATGCCCCCTCTCCTCCTCTCCCAGTCTAATGACATAATTTCCTCCAACTGGGTTTCACCCCTTAAAAGTCTCATGACCTCTTCCTAGAACTAGGGCTGTGCCCTGAACCTCGATTTTTACACACCCCTTTGGGAAAGCATTCACACCATACCCCTTGATAACAAAGTGTGAGTTTGAATGTTATATACTTCTTGGAAGTATTTTGGTTTTGTAGACCAAAGACACATTTCTACTCTGCCAAGTATTTTTTGAGCTATGAGTATTTACTAGAAACACATTTTCTAAATATACTGTCATTAATATATTCATGTGCATTTAGATTTTTATTTGCATTTCTCTTTCACAGTATAGTGAAGTTCCACTCTCAGACACATTAAGAAAGGATGGTAGGGGACCAAACTATGAAAATCCTGGTAAGTATCTTTATAGCAATGGCTAGGCTTTCCCATACAATGAAGTTCATTACTGCACACCTTGACTATTCAGATAAATCATTTCATTCTTTACATGTCTCAGCTCTGAAAAGTCACCCTTCTTTGTTCCCTTCCTCAAAGCTTCCTCAAAGCTTTTCAAAGACCATGACCTCCTGACTCTTACAGCTAATCTGGACAGCAGATTTCCAGTTCATCCTTCATCCACTTCCAAAACCATATACATTTCCTCTCTGATGACAGTTAACAGTTTTATGCCCTCACTGCATTCTCTGTGTCTGGGTTTCTGTTTGTGTGTCTAGGGATGTGCGTTCATTCTCAAGGACACCAGAGACAAATAGCCATACTCAGCCAGCTATTTGGCATGAAGTGTGTCTTATAGATACAGAAGAATTCACAGATGGCAACTTTGTCAGTTGAATCTTGTAGAGTGTATGGTTGAAGTTTCTGTCCCTGGTCATTCTGATCTATATGAATCATGAATGCTAATTGCAATACACATGAATTATATCAAAACCACACCTCTGAACTATGTGTTCTCCTTAAAGACTTGGTGGTGGTTTCCCAGGTGGGTACATATAGGAGCATACCTTCTGCCATAGAAGACACAAAGCTATCAGCAGTCAAATATTCACCAGTCATTACAAAATTGACATTTCTAGTCACCATTATCTTGATTTTGAGCCAAGACAGTGAAATTCTATTGTTTCCTCCCTAGGGGAAATATACAGTATTGTTGTGATCAAACCTGATGCTGTGAATAGCAGAAAAACCCCACAAATTAAAAAAAAAGTAAGTCACATTTACTTACAATAGCTTAAGCTAGTTGAGAAAGAACAATAACTTTACTGTTATTGAGAGCCAAGCTTACTGTTTGGAACAAAATAAAATAAATGAAGTGATGTACTAGTTACCTCTAAAGGCTTTGAACATTTTGTGTTTTTACAAATCCCTAACCTACTGAGCTTTCTATCCCCTCATTAAGTTACTCACACAGCATCCTACATAAGTTCTAAAAATTTTAGTCTATTGGATTGTAACAAATGTTATTTCTGTTTAACAATTAGAAATATGATCTTATTATAAACTCACGTTGACTTGTTTTATGCCCTGTACCTGTCTTTTGTCTGTCTCCCTCCCTTCCTTCCTTCCTTCCTTCCTTCCTGTCAGTACTGGCAATTGAACTGAGAGCCTTGTGCTTTCACTTCTTCTTCTTTATCCTCTTTCATCCTTTTAAAATTCTTTATCCTGGAGCTGGGAAGGTGGCTCAGTGGTAGAGCGCTTGCCTTGCATGCATGAGGCCCTGGGTTCGATTCCTCAGCACCACATAAGCAAAAAGAAAAAAGCCAAAAGTGGCACTGTATGTGGCTCAAGTGGTAGAGCGCTAGCCTTGAGCTGAAGAGCTGAGGGACAGCGCCCAGGCCCAGAGTTCAGGCCCCACGACCAGATCCTCCCTCCCTAAAAAATAAAAAATAAAATAAAATAAAATTCTTTATCTTGCCGGGCGCCAGTGGCTCACGCCTGTAATCCTAGCTAACCAGGAGGCTGAGATCTGAGGATTATGGTTCAAAGCCAGCCTGGGCTGGAAAGTCTGTGAGACTCTTATCTCCAATAAACCGCCAGAAAACCGGAAGTGGTGCTGAGGCTCAAGTGGTAGAGCACTCACCTTGAGCTGAAGAGTTGAGGGACAGTGCCCAGGCCCAGAGTTCAAGCTCCATAACCGACCAAAAATATTTCTTTATCTTGATTTTGTTATTGTTGTATATCAGATTACTTCCTTATTTTAGCTTTAGCTGGCTCATCTCTATTATTTCTCTTCTTCTTTCTTACCCTGCTTTCTACCTACTTACTCCTCCACCTTCTCCTGTTTTCCTTTCTTTGCTTACTATTATTCTCTACTATTTTTTCTAATTAATTTTATTCCTATTCTTCATAACTAGTATCTTCCTAGTTCATGGAATATTATCTTGCTTTTACTGGGGGGGGTCTGCTGTTATTATTTACATGGCTGCATTGTCTATCAGTTGTGGAACTGCTGCTTCAGTTCATTTTCCTCTTTCTTAATGCTGAAGATCAGGCCCAGTGTCTTGAGCACACGAGTTGGGTGTTCTGATCTAAAACCTCAGTCCTGATTGGAGAAACTGCCCTTCAAACTTGCTGCCACATAGTTCTTCCCAAAACGTGGGCAAATTCTTCAACAGAAAGAATAGATGAGATCCAGATTTCCAGCCAAAGACTTGGTCCTGGATGTGCAAATGGCAATGCAGAAGAACACACACACATGCACATCATTAGCAAAGAGCAAGGCAGCAGTACTCCTACAAAAGTTACCAATTTCATAGCAACTGATTTTTCATGATGTCAAATTGGATGAAATTCCATTCAAAAGAATGATTCTAAGAATGAGAAACATATAAACAGGCTGCCTCCCAAACAGCCTGGAGTATAGGTGTGTACCATCATGTCTAGGTTCCCCATGGATTTGACGGGGTCTTTGAATGATATGCATGTAAACATGGGTGATTTATTAATGTCTGTACATAATCAGCCTTTACTTGTGTTCCATGTAATCTCATATCACATCTATATCCATCTTGACTCTATAAATGAAGCTTATCAGTGTAGGATATGTCATCGAAGCAGAGGAGAAAAAGATGTTCACCGAGGAAGAAGTAAAGGACTTCTTCAGTCAAATGGCAGAGGAGGTAAGAGGGCTTTGAAATGAGCTGTTGTGTATTCAGAAACAGCCAGGGATTCTTAGGAGCCTTCCATCTTTAAGACAGAAAAGCAAAGCAGTATGGCCAACGAAGGGAGCCTCAGGTGTTTCTGAACCTGTCCATGTTACAGTGTTGAGAAGATGGCAGCTCTGGGGAGATCTCCATTAGAAATAGAGACACCCTGACCATATTGAATGTGTGAAATGGTGTTTGGTGGAAGAACTCTTGTCCACTGCAAGTGAGGAGTCAGTCATTTCCTATACTCTTGTGCCCAGGACTAAAGGCTCTCTGGTCAAGGTCCCAGGAATGCTTCCACCCATTCTTTACCCAAGTCCTTTCAGGTAGGGTTATGAACACTAAATCTGCTCAAGTCCAATAATGCTAAATACTCTCTCTCCCATTCCAAGTGTCCAGTAGCCGCCTGTGACTATGGGCTTGCAGAGTGTCGGGGGAGGATTTTCATGACAGAAAGTCCTACTGGACAGCAGTGTGCAGATAGAGCTGGCTAGTCTCCTCAAGCAATGTTTTCTGCCTCCAGTTTCCATATGTAGCACACAAAAAGTTAGACCCATTGCACAGCACCAGCTGTGATCTCTTGAGAAAAACCAGCTCACAGACTGGAGCCAGAAACGACCACTTTCATCATCTTCTGTGGCTGTGACAAAACACCTGTCCAAAGTCTATATAAAAGGACAATAGGATCATTTTTGTTCAAGGTTTTATAGATTGCCATCCATGGTCACTTTGCCACCTCTCTTTGAGCCTATGTGGAGGCAGAAATCATGACAAGGCTGTTGAGCTTGTGATGGTCAGGAAGCAGAAGGAATGCCATAGTGGAGAAGCCAGAAGGGCGGGTCCCCATGACCTCACTTCCTTCTGCCTCCTAAGTAACACCAGAGGCTAGTGGCCAGCCTTGAGCACATGGGCTCTAAAGCAATTTCAGTTCCAGGTATTTATAGATACTGGCTGGAGCTCAGAAAGTTGTATGTTAGCATTCCCTGCAGATGTAAGCCTCCCAATGCTAGAAAAGTGATTGACAGACTGAAGTCCCAGTGCCTGTGAGCTGTGAGCCTGGATCCCTCAAGGTCTTTGCAAAGCAGGACATGGTTTAAGGATAACATCCTCTTGCCCAAGACGGTGAGGCAGGAATCTCACAGGTCTTTCACTGTAGCTGCCATTGTAGTCCACTGAAATCAGGAGTCTGAAGTGAGCAGTTTGTCCTTCTATTTTGCAGCCTGACTTTGAAGAATTTTTGTCCCTTATGACCTCTGGCCTCAGCTATATTCTAGTTATTTCTGTGGGAGCAGAAGATATGGATTCCTTGGAGGAGATTACATCTCAGACTACGATAGAAGCTAAAGAATCATCTGATTCTCAGAATGAGAGTGAAGCTCAGCCCACCCCTGAAATGATAAAGCACAAACGGGACAGGTAGTTCCAACCAGGAATTCCCGTATCATTTACAATGTGGAAAGAAGTGATGAAGTGTGTGGCCCACATCCATCTCACAACTGAAACACAAAGATTTCTGTGTTAAAACACCAAGTGTTTCTTCCAATCCATCTAAAGTTTTATCTTCAGAAAAGCTGTGGTTGCCCACAAGAACATTAGGAAGGAAAGCTTTTTCTGCTTCTCATTGTGAAAATGAGACCCAGTCATTCAGTCCCATGGCCTTGGTCCTAAGGCACAGATTGGAGCCATGCATTATCCCTCCCAACCCGGTCTCCTAGCCACCTCTTCACATCCTCTTTCCACTTTCCTTGTGCCTTAAAAGCATTACATGAGTTTGGACACATGACTCATGCATTCAGTCACAATGATTGGATAGGCAGAAATTGGGAGGATCACGGTTCAGGGACAGGTTGAAAAAAGTGGTTAGCATGACCCCATCTAAGCAGTAAGCTGGGTGCGGTGGCATGCACCTGTGAGTGTAGCTCCATAGATGACTGTAGGTTCAACGAATCCTGGTCCAACCTGAACTGGACAAACCAGGAGGAAATATGATGGATTTGCCTTTAAAAAAGTAGTGTATAATACTAGTGTGGTGAGTCACCAACAGTAATAAAAACTGACATCATGCAGGGCTCTGGTGGCTCACACCTGTAATCCTAGCTCCTCAGGAGTCTGAGATCTGAGGATCACAGTTCAAAGTCAGTCTGGATAGGAAAGTCCATGAGATTAACTATAATTAACCACCAAAAAAAGCCAGAAGTGGAGCTTAAGCAATAGAGTACTAGCCTTGAGCAAAAAAAGTTCAGCGTTCAGGCAGAGTTCAAGCCCCAGGAAACACACACACACACACACACACACACACACACACACACACACACACACACACACACACACTCACACTCACACTCACACACACACACTATGACTAACCTCACAACCAAGTACATTAGAAATAGTTCTTAGAAAAAATTGGATAACTCGAAAATATCTGTTAGTAGACCAAAATAACTAATAACAGGAAAGCTAATATTCTATACTTAATAGGTCATCTATAATATATGCAATGTAAAAATACAACATTATCTCACATAAATTTTCTCTGTTTATAAAGAAAACTCTAACAAGATATTTTAAAATTAAGTACATATTTGCTGCTCATAATCCTATAAACCTGGAAATTCACAAAAAAGAGGTGCCCAAAATAGCCATTTGAAAAATATGATTCTTGTTTCTAAGTAATCTTTGGTTTGAAGAAAAATAGAAATAGAAAAGCTATCTGAAATCTCTTCACCGACGAAATGTCTTTAAAACATAACATTTTATCTTCATCTTTGTTTAATCTCTCATGACTCTGGCATAGATTGAGTTAGTTAATTCATTGTGCACTGATTCCATAGGAAGGTAGATTCACTATTCTATTCTTGCATTTGATATAATATACCATCTTGTGAAATGCAGCTTTTCTTCATTTAAGCACTAAACTCCACGTTATTTCTGAGTGTGTAATCAGTTACTGTATTGCCATGGATATGAAGCTTTTATGACTACCTTAAGTTATATGTTTGGATTTCAACAGTCTGCGAGAATATTTGGAACAGCAGCATATATCTCAGTTTTGTGAGACTGAAAATATTCCTGGTAACGTCACTAAGTTCCTGGACACCTTCTTCCCCAATCTTAGAGAAATGCAAGCCATCAAGTTACAAAGAACATTGGCATTACTGAAGCCTGATCTTCTCCATGAAAGAAAAAGTAGGAAATTAAACGATAAAATTAAGTACTTTGGCAAATTGAATTTTGATATCAAATTACTAATTTATCAGTTGTAACAAAAAAGACACTATAGGCAAAAACATGTCACACATATTTACCAAGCATTCCCTAACCTGTGAATTTGTTACAGTCATTCTTTTTTTTTTTTTTTTACTATTACAGAATGACTATATATAGAGGTTGGATACTGTAATTATGGCAATTGTAATTAAGTGTAAATTATATAAGGTATTTGACTGTTTCTGAATTTGTAAATCCCACAAGATTAAAGTGTCTGGCCCTTTAAAAACTGGTTTTTGAGTTTTCTCCTTGGTTTTTTTTTTTTTTTTTTGCTTGTTGTCAGTGTTGGAGATGCAAACCAGTGCTTCCTACATGCTTGGCAAAAGCTCTACCAGTCCTAAATACTACTTATTTTTACCTTCACTCAAATTCATATAGCAGGGAAAATTCCTTAAGCAAATACTAGGAAATAGTAGGAATTTATTGCTGGTATTCAGAAACACAGTTGATATTTATCTGTGGACCATTTATTCTCTGACTTGTTGAACTCTGGGTTAGAGTTGTAACAGAGTTACTTTGGAAATAGCTACACCAAAGAGGATTTTGAAACCTCTGATCTACTTAGATTTGGAGCTAGGAAACTCTTTCTTGGTTAAGGGATGGGAGCTGTGTCATGTGATCAACACTTAGGAGAAATATTCAAAGAAGGTAAACTGCATGTTGCTAAGGAAGCTAGACTTACTGGCCAAATGGATAGATTGCTCATTCCTGAGCTTGCAGACTCTGAATTAGGGGATGACAAAAGAAGTGTCAATCAGGCATAATGTTGTCTGGGTTCTTAGTGAATATCTATCCTTCTTTGTCCTCCATATTCATAGGCAGAGATAGTATAGGGCAGAGAGGTCTCTCTCAGAAGCATCCCAACGGATTTTGTCGCACATGTTACTGACCTTGTCTGAATCACATTGCTCTACCATCCGTAAGGACAGACAGACCTCTTCCCTTTCTTTTTCCTTTGTCAGTTATGTGCCTTGAACTCAGGAGCTAGGCACTGTCCCTGAGCTCTTTTGCTCAAGGCTAGCACTCTACCACTTTGAGCCACAGTACCACTTCCATTTTTCTGGTGCTTAATTGGAGTTAAGAGTCTCAAGGACTTTCCTGCCTGGGCTGGCTTTGAACTGTGATCCTCAGATCATAGATAGGATTATAAGTGTGAGTTACCAGCGCCCAGTTCAAGTGTGCTATTTTCTAGGCTTCCATAGTGGAAAGGGTCTAAAGAGAAGAGTGAGAAATAATTTTGAGTATATAGCCTACTTGTTTCTCCTCAAATAACATGAGGGCTGTTGAATATTAAAATAATTTATAAAGATTTTTGTATCTGAATTGGATAAATATGGACGTTTCTGTACACACGCATGTACACACATATACACAATGTGACTGCACCTCAAAATAAAACATTTCCTGAGATACTTCTGTGTCTGTGAGCATATGATTTCTATGCTGTGAAAAACTGGAAGCCACATTGTAATTTGAGATCTGAAGAACTGTCATTGACTAGAAAACTATTTTTGCAAACTTGGTATTTCATAAGAAAATTAAATTTATTTGATATCCTTTTGGTATCTTACATATAGTCTAGATAGCCAGTAACCTACCAGTTTGAAACTGACTATGTGGTAATTGTTTTTATTTAGATGATGTTTTGAGTATAATTAACAATGCAGGATTTAAAATACTGATGCAAAGAGAACTAGTCTTATCAGAAGAAGAGGCCAAAGCACTGTGCGAGGAATATGAAAATGAAGACTATTACGAAAAACTTATACCATATATGACCAGGTAAAGTAGAATTCAGGTTCAGAAGGCTCTGTGATTTTTGTTTGTTGGTTTGTTTATTTTTGTCACTCTGAGGCTTGAACTCAGGACCTGGCCACTGTCCCTGAGCTCTTTTGTTCAAAACTAGTATTCTACCATTCTGAGTCACAGTGTCGCTTCTGGTTTTCTGGTGGTTAATTGGAGAAAAGTCTCACAGAGTTTCCTGCCTGGGAAGGCTTTGAACTGAAATCCTCAGATCTCAGCCCCCTGAGTAGCTAGGATGATAGGCATGAGCCACTGTGCCTGGCTGGTTTTTGTTATTTTTTAATTCATTGAAACCTACTTTTGTTTTTTTTTGTTGGTGTAGGGGCTTGAAATCAAGGCATAGGTGCTGTTCTTGAGCTTCTGTGCTCAAGGCTAGTGCTCTACTACTTGAGCCACAGCTCTTTCAGCATTTTTGGTACTTAATTGGAGGTAAGAGTCTCATGGTATTTCCTGCCCAGGCTGGCTTCTAACCCGGATCCTCAGATCTCAGCCTACAGAGTGCCTAAGATTACAGGCATGAAACACTATTGCCTGGCCCAAACATAATTTTTATTTGTTGGTAGACTCTGAAGTAGGTTCTTTTTTTTTAATAGTCAGTTGTGGTGCTTGAACTCAGGGCCTGGGCTTTGTCCCTGTGCTCTTTTGCTCAAGGCTAGTGCTCTACCACTTTAAGCAACTACACCACTTCCAGTTTTTGAGTAGTTAATTGGAGATAACTGTCTCATGGGGACTTTATCCAGGATGGCTTCAAACTTCAGTCCTCATCTCTCAGCCTCCTGAGGAGCTAGGATTACAGGGGTGAGCTTCTGGTGCTCAGCTTTGAAGTTGGTTCTTAAAGTCTGCTTGTCAGTCCTGCCTCCCTTCGGATTCTCTGCTCACTGTCTGTCTTCTTTAGTCTTCCTGGAACATTACTGCAAAAGTCTCAGGGAATGTTGTAATTGTCTAATTGAACATCAGAAATAGAGTGTGTGTAAGCTATCACCAAGTCCAAGCAGAGAACTGACTATTCTTTGGTTGGCCTGACTTGACTTTTAGTATTTGATTTAGTTATCTTCCAGATCCCTACTTAGTTCTAGGACACAAATGGGATCTAGAAATTGTTGGGGTTCTGGATGAGTAATTGAATGGCAGCTGAAGGAGAAATCCAATAAGGGCACATACAGCAGTGGGAACATAGGAACTACTCTTAGAGCTATCCTGCTCTTCCCTTCCTCTCTGCTTCAACCTCTTACATATATGCCTTTGAAAGGATACTGAATCAAATTAATTGCAGACCCCTTCATGTATTTTATATGATTTTAGCCAATTTAACAATATGAATTTGTATTATCTACATGTCATTAACTTCTGAACTGTACTTTTGTTAACATGGGTTTTTTTTCCTTTTTAAACAGTGGTCCTTCTCTTGTCCTTGTTTTATTGAGAGAAAATGGCTTGGAATACTGGAAACAGTTACTGGGACCAAAATCCATTGATGATGCCAGTGAATATGTCCTAGAGAGGTAGGATCCCCACTGTGGATTCCTAGTTTGTTCTGGGATGAACTCTTAATTTATGTGTAGGTATGAGGCACAGGAAACACATCTGCATTATGAAGGAACTTCTTGGGAAAACTGCTTTTCCTAAGTGAAGTGCTTATGGCAGCAGCTGGGAACACCCATGGTTTAGCATGAGAAAGTTGCATGATGAATACTAGAAAGTGAAGGCCAGCCAACAGGCCTCCTCTTGTGAAAAATATTCATCCTCCTCACTATTTAGAGAGAAAATCTTTTCAGAAAGACTCTTTGATTGTGATGACATCCAGGGGTTCAGATTTGTTCCTCTGTCATTTAAAAACGTAAAAAGGTAGGAGAATGTTTAAGCAGACAGAGCAGCTTTATTTGAAAGCAGAAGTAGAATATGGACTCTGTAAAGAGGGGTCCCAGAGCGGAGAGCCCAATGGAGATCCCTCGGAGGGCCACTGTTACCAGGGCTCCCATGTTACTGTCAATGGACTTTGTGCCGATGGTTTGGTGGCTTGTGTGTGCACCAGACAGCTCTTTTTATTGGTTGAGCATGCACCCAAGGCATTGTGAACAGAAGATGTGTTGGAGTGGGAACCCAGAGCCTTGTGGGAAGAAGGGTCATCATGGGTCACATGTTATCTGTCACATGATAGGTCCACCAAATTGTATATCCCTATATGTCAGATCAAGGCCTAACTCTCCCTCAATCATAGGGCAGGTCCTTTAGTTTATCATAAAAGGTTTGAGATTATGATTAACTGGATATGTACTCTAGAATTCTGTGATAACATTTACTGAGTTGATTTACTGATTAATCTTAGAAGTCAACTAAAGTTTGACATGAATTACATAGGAGGCACAGTTTGTTGTGCAGACAGGTTGTTCTCTCAGTATATTTATCTTAACTTTTGGGCCCAGTAACATCTAAAGGATGGGAATTGTCTCTAGCCTCTCTATGCTTGACATGTCACTGAATGAAGCATGCAGAATTGCAGTTTGCTTGAAATGTTTTATGCCAACTTCAAAATAGGACTCAATTCTGGAGGGAAAAGGCCCTTCTTGCCAATGTAAAAGAATGAAGATCCTCCACAAGGCAGAGCAAACTTGATCTTCATTAGCCACTCAATGAATAATGGTGCCTTCAAAACACCATTTATGTAGAACCTGCAGTGCTACCTTTTAGGTTGTAGGATATACGTGAATTGCACTTGTTTTCCATGGTACAATTTACCTCCTATTCACCCCTACTCACTTTCTTCTTTGTGCTTTTGCCAGATAGTTCTTGTAAAGGATAACACAGGTTGATGCTCTTCAAATGTATGAGCAGAGTGCCACAGAATCTCTTTAAATGAGATGCATGGTTTCCCTCATTTATGGTAGATAGAATGTATCTATAAATAAACACCTTGCATGGGATATAAGTGGTTACAAATGAATTAAATGAAGTATAATAGACTCTATGAGGAGATCAAATGGCATAATTACTTGAAAGTCTAAGTCAAAGCCCAACAAAACCAGCACCAGGAGATGGGTACTTGCAAGAGGGTGGGGTTAAGTGGAGAGGAGTAAATGAATGAAGGTGGGTGGGAAGAATGTAATCAAACCTTTTAATAAAATGTGTAAGATGAAGGGTATAGCACCAGAGAATAGAATTGCTATCAAGACAGGGCCTACAGGGGCATCTAATTCCAAATGTAGAGGTTACTCCCAGAGCAGAGTCATTTTCTTTAGCCAAAGGCACTCAGAGATTGCTTCCTTTCCAACCATTACAGTAAAATTTCCACAAGTTCTTCACAATTATTTTTATCTGCTCTCTCCTTTTCATTTATTTGGTCTACCCAGCTCTAACTGCCTACTTTAGAAAAAAAACTAACTTCCTTCCTTTCTTCCTATCTTTTATTTTTCTCCTTCCTTCTTTTTCCCTCCTTCCCTCTCTCCCTTTCTTTCTTTCTTCCTTTCTCCCCCTCCTTCCCTCCCTTCTGTCCTTCCTTCCTTCTTTCCTCTTTCTTTCCTTTTTCTTTCTTTCTTTCTCTTTTTCTTTCCTTTCTTCCTCCCTTCCTTTCTTCCTCCCTTCCTTTCTTCCTTCTTTCTTTCTTTCTTTCTTTCTTTCTTTCTTTCTTTCTTTCTTTCTTTCTTTCTTTCTTTCTTTCTTCCTTCCTTCCTTCCTTCCTTCCTTCCTTCCTTCCTTCCTTCCTTTCCTTTTCCTGCCAGTCTGGGGCTTCAACTCTATCAGGATTTTTGCTCAAAGCTAGTTAGTGCTCTACCATTTGAGCCACAGTTCCACTTTTTTGGTGGTTAACTGGAAATAAGAGTCTCACAGACTTCCATGTTTCTTAGGCTGGCTTGAAACTGAGATCCTCAGATCTAAACTTCCTGAATAGCTAGGCTTGTGGTACCACTTTCAAGTGCCACTCTCTTGCACTTAGCTACCATATTTTCACTTTTCACTAATTTACTTAAAATATGGTCTCTTGCCTAAAGAGAAACACAGCTACTCCTCTCCCTCAGCCACCTCCCACTCCTATACCCACCTTTCCCAGGAATCATCACAGTCAACGCCCAACAGACTGGATACTGGAGAACTCTTCACTGAAAAGGGACTGTGATGGTTATGACGTAGAGTTTTTTTAAATTAACAATTAGGGAGGAACCCCTGGTTCCTAGGGATGTGGGAAGGAAGTCATGTCCAAATTAGAAGTGTAGAAAGGCCCAAGGCTGAGTAGTAGGGGCAAATAGAATAAAGCAAAGGGGGAAATGTAAAGAGCCTTGGAAACTAGAAAGACAACAGGATGTATGAAGAAAACCACATTCAAAGATTTAAAGTAGATGCACATCCTCCCCAAAGGGGTTACTTTGTTGTGTGGTAATCTCTTTTTTTAATTGATTGATTTCTTTTTTAAAGTTTGTGTGCACAGTTTGCAACAGAAGAATTGCCCATCAACCAGTTATATGGAAGCAATTCCCCTGATATTGCTGAACGAGAAATAGAGCACTTCTTTCCTCTCACGAGCACGCTAGCAATAATTAAGCCTCACGTATCACATGAACAAAGAGGTAAAGACATTAAAATAAAAGCAAATCCTACATTGTCCTACAAAATTTGGTATAACTTTTCAAAAAGAATAACTGGGTAAAATACCCATACCCGGTCATTTAGATCCAACAGTTCAAGTTGGTATATTTGCATTGGATATTTACTTGTGCTCTGTCTCTGTCTCCCTCTAGTAACAAAAACTGATGTTGGATAGTAGCTCAATACTAGAGCATGAGCTTCGTAAGGGTTCAATTCCATGACTTGGAATAAATTTTTGTAATCTCTTGTTTGGTAGCTTTACTCATGTATTTCTAATAGCAAAAATTACTAAATGAGAACTAACCCTTCTTGTTTCTTTTTTTTTTCCCCTTCAGGAAAATATTTACCCTTTCAGCATCTAGATTGCTGTTTTCTTTTAATTCCAGTGTGGATTTCTTGGCTGATAACACTAAATGTCAGTTCTGATCCATTGTTTTACTTTTCTCCATAAGGACCTCACCAGAAAGAATAAGAGATCTCTGTACTAAAATAATTTACATTTCAAAATGTACTATTTAAAATAAATACATAACATTAAGTGATATATATATATATATATATATATATATATATATATATACACACACACACATTCACACACACACACACATACACACAGAAAAGTATATACGCTTGTATTTACCTGAGCTTTATATCCATGGCTTTCTAAATTAGGATTTCTCTTTATTCCCTTTCCTTATTCTTGCTAACTTTATTCTTATTCTCCATTGCTCTATAGTGTTTTAAGTATAATGTCCATTAACACCTTTTTATTGAGTCTGTTGCTTATTTTCTTTTGCTTTAATTTCTTCTCTGAGTAGAGTCAACTTTTACTGTACATCTACTTATTGGCATACTTTTTAGCTTGAAATTTTGATTCATGGTGTTTTTAGGTTCCAATTATTTAATTCATGTTAGAGTTCTATGTGAACATTTTCTTTTGTCTTATCAAACTTCCCCCTCCTTTTCTCCTTCTCTTCCTTATTCCTTTCCTCCCTCCTCATCGCCTCCATTTTCTCCTTTCCTTCTGTTCCTTCCTTGTTACTAGAAGGGTCTCAGTACCAGCTCATTTACCTTTGTCTCCAGAGTGTTGTTCTCTAACATCTAAGCTGCTGGAAATACTTTAAGATCTGCTTTACTAAATTCCCTTCGTGGGGCTTTGCATCTTCAGAAAGTTCACCATGAGCCTCCAATACAGATCTTGTAAGAAATTCTTGGGCAGTTGGAACATAGATATGACAATGCGGATTCGTTATTAACATGCTAGAAATCTTCCCTGTCCACTCTTTGATAGCCCACTTTATTAACATCCTATAGTTCTGAGTATCAATTTGGTGAGTTTGGCATAAGCTATACCACTCAAGTAAAACTATTATTTGCTTCTGTTATTTTGATGGACTTGAATGTGAAAGAAAAGTAGAAAGATCTGAAAGATGACTGAATCTTTGTGTTCCTAGAGGAGATCTTGAAGCTCATTAAGGAGTCAGGATTTGATATAACTATGATGAAACAGCTGACCCTAACTAAAGAGGATACAGACGAAATTTATTTCACAATCACAGAAAAAGACTTTTATGCGGACCTGGTGAAAGTATTCACTGAGTAAGTTTTTTATACATACTTGTCTAATGTAAAATTAGTAAATGTTCACTTTAGAAACTGGGAAATATGGGAAATAGTTGAAAACCTTCCATCTAATCTCATTCATGAGAAGACATTCTATTAGCATTTATGGTTTATTTTTCCTATTTCCTCTCTATCTTTACCATCCTTTCTCTCTCTGTTCCCCTCTCCTTTCCTTCCTCCTTCCCTTCCACTCTCCCTCCCATGCTCCTTCTGTCCCCTGATTCCCTCTCTCCTCCCCTGTCCTCTTTTCCTTAGCCTCCTCCCTCACTCTGCTCTCTCTCTCTTATCTCTCTCTCTTCTTTGGTAGAGCTGCATTACCATGACAGAGTCAATGCTTGAGCTTCCTGTTCTGAAAACAGGAGGAAGAATAGCCTCTCCCACAGGTAGTTTTTCTAAGTGCTCAGTCACTTGAAGCAAAAAGTGCTTGGAACAGTGCATACTATATGAAAAGTACTCAGTAAATTCTAGCCATCTTTCCTCATATCTCTTTTTCTTTGACATGTATAGATACCATGTCCTACTCTGAATGTAAACGTAATAGATGGATGTAGTCACACAAATAGGGTAATACCAAATAGTTGTTTTATGGCTTCCTTCGTCCATATTTTAGCTGAGTTCCAGGCAACAGTATCTTCTCCAGGCATTGAATCAGAAAGCTAACTTGATGACATGTTTACTTAATTCCATGCCTCCTGCCATCTGCTTACACGTTATCCCATTTGGATTCACAAAAACTGTATGAAGTAGATTCGATTCAAATTTCCACTTTGACTATGAACGAACAGAAGCTCAGAGCGAGAATTTGTCCACAGGCTCAAAGCTAGACCTTGACTGGATTCACAACCCCAGGAAGTCTATGTCTAAGTCAGACTTCATTTACATCGAGTTTATGGTGATGTGACCATCCATGAAAGTTTACTTAGGGTTTGAAATATTGGTCATAGTACTCACACATTGATGAAATAGAACAGCAAATGCAGTATTTTTAGAGTCGAGACCAAAGTTCACCCATATAGAAATAGCATTTCAACACAAACAATGAGGACTGTGCATGTCCCTCGCCATGACAGCTTAGAAGGTGTTCTCACTTTTAAAGATATGGTGGGTTCCAATCCCTGAGAAGTAGAGTTCAGAGTGGAGGCAAATTATTATGGGCACTGTTTGGAGAAGAGAATGAAGAAGTCAGGGTTCAGTGCAGGCCTAACAATGTCCTCACTGTGTGTGAGGCTGAGGCAGCCAGGCCTGGGTCCCCTCACCCTGGCCAGTCACTGCTTGTCAATCACCTCATGTGTGTGTGGGCGGGGGGCCAGATGAAGGTGGCTTTCTGGTAGTGCTAACAACACCACCAAGGATTCCAGAAGCAGAAGGGTCATCATGAGGCTACAAATCCCGAGACCTTGATCGTGTCTCTACCATTCCAAAATAGCGAAGGTAAGATTCTATTGACAAATATTCTCTGAAATTAAATTCCAGAATTCATCTAGCACAAAATCCTGAGGGAAAAGGGGAAATGAACCCCCCCTACACACACAATGACACTGATTAGGCAAATAATGAAGCAGAGTTCCCCAGATGGAGCAGAGGCATTCTGTATGTAACCTTGTATACAATCTGTTTTGTAAGTAGCCTCTGTCTTCTTTAATGACAACCACTCATTGTCACTTTCAGGGGCCCTTCGTTGATTATGGTTCTGACCAAGTGGAATGCTGTTTCAGAGTGGAGACTTCTGATGGGTCCAGTAGATCCAGAAGAAGCAAAGCTGCTGTCCCCAGACTCCCTCCGAGCTAGATATGGAATCAGTATTTTGAAGAATGCTGTCCATGGATCCTCAAATGACTTCGATGCAACAACGTGCATAGATAAATTGTTTGAAATGGATAGTCCTGAGATTGCATAGAGTAACTACAGTAGGTAATATGAAATGGATAGCTCTTTAGTTATTTACTTCTTTTCCTTTTGGCCTTGGAAACCTTGCTCAAGAAAGATCAGAAACTTTCCCACATTCCATAGCGGCCTGGTGGCCACCAGGAAGCCAATACTTGTAATACCAGTGACCTGGACATTCTGCTTGTACATAGCCAGGCTGGGGCAGATGTATTCAGGCTGCAGAGATGAGGCCAGCACTGGGAGCAAGGCTGCTTCTGGGTTCAAAAGCACTGCTCTTAAGATATCATTTTTGGTAGCTAACATAATTTGCAAATGTGAAAGTCTGAGAGCTTTTCCCATCAGGAACAATATAGTATTCTACCATTTTGATCTTTATTTAACATACTATGAGAAATTTTAATAGGGCAAATTGAGTGAACAGAAGGAGAAGGAGAAGAAGAAAAGAAGGAGAAGGAGGAAGAGAAAAAGAGAAAAAAGGAAAGAACACCTAAATGGGAAAGAAATAAACTCTATAGCAAATCATATATTTAGAAAATCCAAAACACACACACACACACACACACACACACACACACACACACACACACACACATCTCATAAGATAATTTGGCATGTACAAAACACAAAATCAACAAACAGAAGTCATATAATGATTCTATAGAGCATCAATGAAAAGAAGGAATTGTGGGGAATTATTTACCATACCCTCCCAAAAGAACAAAATATATATGAATAAATTTAAATTTAATCAAGGACACTAAAATATATAAAAATATATTGGTAGAAAGACAGGAATGACATTTCCCAGAGAAAGACACACAGATATCAAGACATCTCAGGAAAAGATCCCCAGCACCATTAATCACCACAAATGGAAATCAAAAGAGGTAGGAGTTAATGGTCTACAACAATTAGCATAGCTCTAATTAATTAATTAGTCCATCTTGGGGCTTGAACTTTGAGCCTGGGTGCTGTCCCTCAGCTTATCAGCTCAAGGTTAGCGCTCTACCACTTCAGCCATAGCACCGCTTCTGGTTTTCTGGTTTATTGGAGATAAGAATCTCACACTTTCCTTCCCCAGCTGGCTTTGAACTTCGATCCTCAGATCTCAGCCTCCTAAGCAGCTAAGATTACAGGCATGAGCCACTGATGCCCGGCTAGCTTTAATTTTTAAAAGGAAGAAAATAATACTGTTGCTAAGGATGTGTCATCCTTGAAATATGTCTGGTAGAAATGTAAGATGGTACATGGACATGGAAAATAGGTTAACAGTTCACAAAAGTTCAATTACATAACTACCATTTGACTGAGCAACTCTCAGATATGTATCCAAGGAAACTGAGAACAGGACTCAAGCATTTGCTAATGCATGAATATTCATAGAGAAGTTATTCACAAGAGCCAAAAAATTAGAAACTAACCTAGCATCCATCAGCAGAATAAAGAAAATGAAGCAATAAAAAATAAAATGCTTCATATGAAACTTGAAAACATTTCACTAGATGATATAAGCCAGACACAACAGGACGTGTGTGTGTGTATGTGTGTGTGTGTATACACACACACACACACAAAACAAGGTATATATATATATATATATATATATATAAAAAACATATATATATAACACATATATAACATATATTTTGTATACTACACAAGTCTATTGTAGAAAACATAAGTATAATATAATATGCATTTATTGGATTTTCCATTTACCATATTCATATATTTTATATGTGTAAATATATTTATATTATCTATAAAGTAAATATATATTACTATTATATAAATATTAATATATAATTATCAATATGATGTTTAGTATGTCATATATACTGTAGAATTTAGTTTTTCTACTACACATATGTAGTATAAAATGTATATTTTAATTACAGATTATACTATGGATTATAATTTATATGCTTTTTAAATACATAAACTTTACTATAAATAGTATAAACATACGTAAAATATAAAAATGTAAGATAAGGAATTAAGATCTTTCAAGAAGAACAATTCTTTCAACACAGCTCTCAAACCACTTCATTTCAAACTATAGTAAAATATTGTTACTATATTTTAAAGTGAAATGCATGTAACAAAACTCTTCAAGGTAACTCTTCAGTAAGGTTTTTTTTTTTTAAAGGATAGATAACAAATAGACACAGTGCAGCACCAAATGCAATAAATCCTGAAACCCTTTGTTGGGCATCTGAGTCCCAGAGGCCCGCTGGTTCCTTGAGCTGGAGGCATTTCCCCCAGCCATGGCCCTCCTTCCCTCTCTAGCCTCTCTCTGTGTCCAGGAAAGAGCCATGGGTCAGTCCTCTTGTAGTTCTCAGCTCCTCCCAATTCTCTTCATAACCTTTGTTTCGACCAGAAATTCTAAGTTCTTGAACAGGGAAGGTAACAAGGTGTAAGTACTCAAAGTTCGTCTTGTTAAGGCCACTGAAGAAGTTTGCTCATGCATTGGTGCTGTGCAAATACTTGCTGATGGCTTACTTGCTGAACTCAGTTGTGTGCAGCTGGAAAAAGGGCCCAGCTCCCAAGCCCCATGACTACACGCCATGTCAGGGATGGGCATTAAAGACTGACATAGAAACTCCTAACTGCTTTAACATCCACTTAGGGCATTAAGTGTATTCTTTCATTTCCTAGGACCTGATAGTGCATGAGATAAAGTCAACAAAACTGTGTGGCATGGCTTCTGGAGGAAGGAATAAGAATACAATCTGCAGAGGAAAACTCATCATCTCAAAAGGAAAAAAATACGCCTACGCAAAATAATAAAAACTAACTGAAACAGATCTGCATATATATTCTTTTACCTTTCTTCTAAAAAAAAGACTTTTGAGTGGTATACATAAATGCATAGAGCAAGATATAATGAAAATACAAAATAATTGGAAGCATGGAATAGGGAGAAGTGTAGTATAGGTTAGATCTTGAAGCCTGGAATGGAATTATGTATAAAATGAATATTACAAAACCCTTAAGTTTAGATATTAGCTAAAAATCAGACCCCACAATGGAATATTTTTCACCCATCAGGAGGAATGATGTTACATCATTGGCCAGGAAATGGATGAGCCTGGAGATTTTTACCTTCAATCAGCCATGCTCAAAGTGACAAAGGGTGCATTTTGTTTCTCATATGTGGTAGTAAGATCTAAATTATAAACATATATGAAAATATATGTAGGCTGTATACATATATACACAAATGTACTAAAGCACAGTGTACATAAGGAAGAATTTCAATAGTGTAATTCATTTGAACAAACACAGTTTAACCAGATGAATACCAGGAAGCTGAAATATGTTTTATCTAAGGGGGAGGTGAGAAGAGGCCAAGGCAGGTACATGAATGGAGAAACAGGTGAAGGATTGGAAAATAGTCATCATATTCCATGGATGGATGTGAGAGTAGAGCCAGGTAGCTTGAGGGAATGAGTGGTTGGCAGAGATGTTGATGAGACTGAGAGAAGGGATGACTGATCAAGATGCATTGTACTCACAGATTGACATCTTGAGTGGAAAGAATTTAAAATGCTTTCACATATATTAAGAAAATGCACTCTCTAAGAATATATTGCATGAGAGAAAGGAATTGAGGGCAATGTCAGACAGTTCTTCAGCATAGAGTGATACCCAAGAAATACATGGAGACTTGTGACTCTTGTTTCCTGTACCTGGGCTCTGAGGCTGGGATGGGAAAACGTTGGCCTCAATTTCAGAAGCTTAGGAAAGGTTATTGGTGGCTCAATATCTTGGAGCTACTGAGACTTTAACAAACCTATCACTGCAATGCTGAGGTGAAATGAGACCATGACACAGCCATTATATTCAGGATGAAAAATTGTTCAGACATTGTTTTTTTTGTGATTTGACTTCTTCCCCCTTTTGGCTTGCTGTAATTTCCATGAAGTAATTTTGGCTCCTCTGGACAATTTGTACCCGGAGACAATCATAACAAAAGAGCTGTCTCCACTGGCATTCCAGGAATCACATTATCCAATGACTTCTTTTCTGCCCTGTCTTCTTGGGAAGAAGAATGAGAGAGGCTGGGTGTGTTAATATGAGCCTGTCACCCACAGTTCTCAGGAGGAGGAGATTAGAACTGCTGTGTATGGGAAGCCTGGGAAAAATAGTTCTGACATTTGGCTTCCATGAAAGCTTGAACACAAAAGATGACAGAGGCTTAAGAAATTCTTTCCTATCCTGATTTATGAAATATTTACATCCTGCTAGGACCTGTTTGGCTTACTGCTCTTCACAATTGAGATAACAAAAGGGTTTTCATCAATCTTTTTTTTTTTTTTGGGGGGGGGTCTGGTCGTGGGGCCTGAACTCTGGGCGTAGGCGCTGTCCCTCAGCTCTTCAGCTCAAGGCTAGCGCTCTACCACTTGAGCCACAGTGCCACTTCTGGCTTTTTTCTTTTTGCTTATGTGGTGCTGAGGAATCTAACCCAGGGCCTCAGGCATGCAAGGCAAGCACTCTACCACTGAGCCACCTTCCCAGCCCTCATCAATCTTTTGATACATAAATATGTGTATGTTTTGGGGTTGGGGTAGGGAGTGGTACTGGGTTTGAACTGAAGACCTCATGTTATCAGTTGGATTTTCTGCTCAAGGCTCTTACTCCCCAATGTGAGCCATAGCTCCATTTCGGTTTTGTGCCTGCTGTTGTCCTTTGTTGTTCTGTTTTGTTTTTGTTTTTGTTTTTGTTTTGCTGGTCCTGGGGCTTGAACTCTGGCCTTGAACTCTGGGCTTGGGTGCTGTCCCTGAGCAAGTTTTTGCTCAAAGTTAGCACCCAACTACTTAAGCCACAGCACCACTTCTGACTTATTCTGTGATTAATTGGAGATGAGAATATTATGGATGCTCCTGCTCAGGATGGCTTTGGACTGTAATCCTCAGATCTCAGCCTCAGTACCTAAGATTACAGCCATAAGCCACCAGTGCCCAGCCTTCTGGCTTTTTGATGGGATGAATCAGGATTCCCAGATCTCAGCCTCCAGAGTTGATAAAATTGCAGATGTGAGTCACAAGCACCTGGCAGTTGAATATTTACAGTTGAATATTGAAACAGTATTTCCTTCCCAGATTATGTAATGTCCAAGTAGAGTGCATTATCTTCCATTGATCTCTTATTGGGGCTCCTTTGCTACTACTCTGTAGAGGATTCTAGCAATACAGCCTCTACTTTTCTTCCTGGTCATGTGTGTCTGCTTGGCCTGCTAGACATTTTGTCCACTGGAACACTGGTATCATGAAGCAAATGGAATGGGAAGTTCTCTTGCACTGGCTGCTTTCTTCAACTGTGTAATGGAGCAAAGATAATAAATCTTCCCATAAGTGGCATAAGTACCAAGGAGGAAAACTATTGAGGAATTATTTGAACTCAATGAAATGAATGAAGAGGATTTATTCCCTTATGAATCTGTGAGTGGCTCTGGCATTTGACTGATGTACTATCTGTGCTCTATATCTGATCATTTGCATGTTTCCCTGTGTTTTCCTCTATCAGTATGCTTAGGGCTTTAGGGATTTTGGTGTGACTGAGTTTAGCTCTTCTTTTTTTTTTTTTGGATGGGTACATGTGGCTTCACATAGTACTATACTCTTATTTTTGTGTACATGTGAATATTTCTGTAATAAAATATTTTTAAAAAAGGAATTAGTTTGATCCTGCTATACTACAAAATATCAAATTTCCAGAAAGAAAAATAGCATTTTCTGATGGACCACTAAGTATTACATTAACTTCAATCAAGTTACTTAGAAATTGACAAAGAAATATTCCATTTTTAAAAGATAATAAATGAAAGACATATTGTATCAATACAAGACGACCATGGGAAGCTGAAAGCAGAGAAGTTTGTAGACTTCGGAGGTCGATGTAAGCATCTGTCCTAGTTCTGCTGTTTCCCATCCCCTAGGCTCCCCGGGTTTTGGCAGATCATTTAATTTCCATGAGCCTGGGGTCCAGGCCCATAAAGCAAGGTAATTAATAATATTTCTTGATCAGCGAAGTACTTAGCTCAGGGTTTGGCACATGCTAAGTGCTCAGTAAATGATTCCAGTAATTCCATTTCCCCAGTTCAGTATTAAATGCACATTTTCCCATAATCTAAATGGAGAGATAACTCCTAATTGATGGCATTAGTTCAGTTATTAGAGATATGCAATTAAGTAACTACAAAGTAATAGCATCAAAGACTGAACATTCACATGATATCAGTCATGCTAAAACTAGTTTCCTCGTTTCTGTTTCAGGATTATTTTGAGGATCTAACTTGAGAAAATATTTCAAGTCTGAGCAAAATATTTCTAATATATCATGAACAGAACAGTTTGGAGACAAATTAGTTTTGTAGAAAATGGTTTATCAATTCCATTTTGGTATAAAACACATGGAAGAAAGCTGGCCAATCTACACAACTATCACGATGTGAAAAAGTTCTTTTATCAAACTTTGAGTCTAAAAATGTACAAATGTTTTTTCTTTCATGCCTTCAGTAATTTTCTATGCTTTTCTATTTAACTATTTAAAAGAATTCCTTACATTTCCATTGTTTTCGTCTGTCCCAGTTACAGTACAGTGATGGGAAGGAAAAGGGTTAAACAACCCTCTAAGCAGTTTTCTGCTGTCCCTTCTTTCCAATTAGAGATTTGTGGATGTGAGGGATCACCACCCCCAGCTATGGTAGCCTTGATAAGAGAATCCAACTCTTTGTCACCATGGATTGCAAGCTGCAAGTGACGGGGAGTGATATGCTTTACTTTGAGATCACTGGAAGCATTTCCTGCCAGTTCCAGGACCTCAGCAGTGAGGTACTCCAGAATTGCAGCACTGTACACGGCAGCAGTGGCACCCACCCGTCCATGGCTTGTGGTTCGAGTCTTCAAGTGTCTGTGGATGCGGCCCACAGGAAACTGTAGACCAGCTCTCTGTCAGCGAGACACTGCCTTAGCCTTGGCCTTCCCGCTGTCCTTCCCGGCTTTGCCTCCAGCCATGATCCCAGCAGATTCTGCTCGGCCGCTGGACCACCCACTACCACCTCACCCCATCGAAGCCAGCGCCCTCAGCCTGAGTTTAGCTCTTCTTGCAGCTCAGCATGTCTCCCTCCCTGGAGAACTGCCCTGGGTCTGGTGTGGCCTCACTTTGATTTTCCTCCAGGGTCCTGCAGTTGTGCATGGTGACTCCAGTCCCTCCCAGTAGATTGAGGGTGGATTCCCTGCCTGCACAGAAGCCAGCCAGCAGCTTCCCATATAGATCAAGGCTGTTGCACAGGAGACGTTTCAACACTCAGATTTCAAGGCTTGTGGAATGGTCCATGAGAACACCTAAAACCATAGTCTCAGATGTTGTGAGGCAAGGGCTAAGAGCATTACCTTGAACTCAGGTTTTGCATAAGGTGCATGTGTGTTTGCTTCAACATGCCTGACATGTGCTAGGTGCCTGCTCTCCTTATTCTGCAGAAAGGACCTCCAAGCCTGAAAGGATTTCATCTTCAAATAGGATATGTGCAAGTCTATACCAGTAACTAAGGCAAAGAAAAGCACCCACAAAAACTTGCTCTTGAATAGAAATGGTTTGAATGGACTTAGTGTTTCAACTTAGTATATTAACCTAAATCACCCACACACACACCCTCCCCAATGGGTAATCCATGACATTTGCAACTTGGCACATTGTGCAATGCATTCCCATGAGGCACTGGAGAATGTGATTTTCGATGGTTGGAGTGCAGGCATCTTGGCTGAAGAAAGGGCAGCCTAAGATAGAGCCCGATGCCCAGTTCTGCTGGAGGTCTGGGGCTCAGGAACGGCAAGATGCCCAAATCTTCTGTCCTCATGTTTGCCCCGCAGATGTTTGGGGCAGACTGATATAATGGGTTGCAGTGTGCACAAGGCTTGGGTGAGCAGCCCCAGTGCATGCTGGGTGTGTGGCTGCCACTCCCACTGCTGAGCTGCTCACAGGTCTCCAACTGGGAGCTGCCATTGCTGCTGAGCTCTCTGCTTGAGGCCTGGGAACTGAATGGAGGGACTGCCTTAATTCCAGGGCTTCTCTGAGCACACAGGGCTGTCCACACCCACTGCCCCTAGGCCTGAGGCGGCCTTCGTTATTCTGCTCACATCCAAGTAGCCATTTGCCCAATCTTCTGAGTGAGGTCCACCATGGAACCCCAATGAAGAAAGTGAGGTGGGCAGAGCTCAGGCCACACCAGCCAGACACAAGGGGCTGTGTGGCAGGAGGTGGGAGGGCAGCCCCAGCTCATTGGGCTGCCTGTCCCACCACCCAGTCCCTGGTGAGTCCCTGGCCCTGCAAGCCTATGTGCTTACTTTCTGGAGGGCTTCCTCAGAAGAGGGCTCCTCTTGTTGTTCCAGCTCAGGAAGCCTGCCCTGTGGGGAGGCTCCAGCTCCCTGGAGAGCTTGGAGCTAAGACAAGGAAGTGGCTGTGAGAACAGCAGGCTCCACACTGGGGCTCCCTCCCAGGGCTCCTGAGACTCAGAAGCCCAAGCACCCTGCCTTCAGCAGGTCTCAGGGGGAGCCTGGCTCAGGGTACAAGCTCTCAGGGGCTGGCACTGGGGATCCCCATGTTTGTTGCCTTCACTGTCTACCCCAGCTCACCTTTCCAATTCACTTAGGCGCTTCACATTGTTCAACCAAGACACGAAGTTCATGTCAGGAACTACCTGGAGCTCCTGACATGCACCCTGCAGTTCCTTCATGAGTGTAATCACTTTGTATTCCTGGTTGAGAGAGAGGACAGAAGGGTGATGGGTCTGGAAGAGTGCAGGGTAGGCCAGGCAGTAGACTTTGGGTCTCTCCATGGTCTCACTCCTGTCTCTCTCTCACACACTCTGCTCATGTCTCTACTGAGATCAGGTGTCCACCCCAGGAAGCTATCCTAGATCTCTGGCTCAGGGCCCCATCTCCTGTCTTCTGGACCCAATGTGGCCATCTTCAGAGGCAAGGGACCTGCACAGCCGGCCACCTGCAGTGGAAGGTGCCACTTTCTCACCTCTCGTTGTCTTTGCCTTGTGAGGCAAAGAATCAATGTGCTAAGAAAATACTGCTTGAACCCCGAAGGCTGCCTTACCACTTGGTGCCCCACCAAGTCTGTCCAGCAGAGGGCAGGCTGAGTGCACAGCTGGACTAGGATTGCTCTCAGTCTAGGGCAGGGATGCCAGGGGCCTGAGGACAGGTTGCTCACTGCTCAACTCTCTGTGGACATGGCAGAGACTGAGGCTTCAGTGACAAGGCCATGCTATTCCCACATGCTATGTCAGCTTGAGCACCTGCTGTCACACTGCCACCCTCACTGACCTCCCTCTGAGACATGGCCAAATGTCATCAGCAGCACTGAGGTCTGGGGGCATGGGGCATCAGAAGTAGCATTGCTGTGGGACTCTGGGGCTGGAGAGGACACGGGCTCTTGCTGGAGGTCAAGGGGCAGCAAGAGGCTCTTTGTCCCCACTCTGCTTTCCCAGAGCTGTGGGGGGGGGGGGCTGTTCACTCACATCCTTGGAATCTTGGTCTTTGTGCAGTGAGGCCAGGTGACTGAGGACGGTGCCCAGGTAAGGAACTGTGCCCTCGGGATAGTCCTGTGGCATTGGGTGGAGAAAGATCAGAAGGGTCCTGTTAAGCTCCTCCCAAGATCCCCAGACTTACCCCAGCCCCATGGAGCCATCTGCCTAGCAGAACTTGGAGAAAACAGGTGCACTCCTCAATGATCCACCCTCTACCCCATACCAAAGACACAGGCCTGAGTGAGGAAATCCATCTGGCCTGGTCCCCTCCAGGGCTGACACTTGACACCCATGCAAGGTCTGTGGCCCTGCCCTTCACCTGCTCCTGTGCTCTTGCATTCCTTACTGTGGTGGCTGCAATGCATTCCTGCAACATGCCATCTGAGCAGAGGCAGGGTGTAATGGGGCAATAAGGGAGTGGGCCAACTGGTCGGTTGTGTTGGGGGAAGCCCCTCAACTCCTCCTTCTAGGAAGCCCCTGGTCTCAGGCTCGCACACTACTCACCAGTTGCTGAGGCTTCCTGAGGCCTCTCTTGAGTTTCTTCCAGAGGGTCCTGTGTTTGGGCTCTTGCCTCTGGCAGCATTGAGCATAGGAGTAAAAAGCTTTCATTCTCTAACCATTCAATCCTCCAGAGTCCCTTCTTTCCATGGGGTGTGACAGCTTTGGCTTGGGCCTTTAGATCTCAGGCTCCTTGTGACCATCAGCACTGTAGCCCTGGGCAGGCTAGAGAGCCTGGCAGGGCCTGTCTCCAGGGTGGATGTGGACATTTGCGTGCCCTAAAAGATGTTTCTGTGGCTGCCTGGTCTGGAGGAACCCGCTGACCCCCGTGACTGGCAAGGCTTCCCTCCTGGGATGGGAAGGCCACCCAGAAACCAAGCCAGGGCCTGGCTTGGCGGTGCCAGGCAGGCAGGTTGTAGAGAGGCAGCCTCATCACAGGCCACACTCAGGAGGAAGCTGGACAGGAAAGTGGACATCCCCAATCCTATCACTTCCTCCAACCTCCTCAGGCACCCAAGCTTGCCTCCTGAGGAAGCAAGCATTGCCCAGGAGAAAGGTGCACCCACCTGACAACCAACCCCCACGTCTTCTTCAGGCCTTGGAGCTGGCTGCTCTGCAGAGCACACATGATGGGAACGAGGGTGCAGCTATTCTTAAGAAGGTGGCTCTCCTACGGGTGAGGAAGGGGTGAGGTGAGCTGTGGAGGGAGCTCCTTGTGGTCCTGCTTTGGCCCTGGGGCTGAGCCTTTGTTCCTGGGCTGAATGCGGAGAGCATAGGGGAGAGGGTGGAATGGCAGTGGAAGCAGAGCAGGAGTGCACACAGTGCAAGCCAGGGCAGAGCACAAGGAGAGCTTGAGGGTTCAGGCAGTGGCTGTGAGTGGGCAGGCAGCACCTGGTGAGTGTGGGAAAGGGCAGAAGGGTATGGGGCCGCCTCCTGCGCATACCAAAGCTACGTCTATCCAGTGCTCCAACACCTGGGCTCTCTCTGCTGCCTCTGTGCTGTCTCCCCAAGGCACGTGCTGATCACACAACTGGAGACCTGCTCACAGTGCTCCAGTATGGGAAGCAGAGTGGGTGCCAGGTGCTCCAGACACTCCTCATGGTCACGTTGTAAATATATATAGGTTAAGCATTGTTCAGGGATCAGCCCTTTGAACAGTTTCTGCAGAGAGGAAACAAAGGGTCAGCGTGACTCTGGCCTGAGGCAGGTGTGGCAGTAGAGGTGCAAAGGAAAGCCCGCATGCCCAGCCCTGCCAAGCTACTCACCACCGCCATGAGGGACAACTGTTTCACCTTCAGGTCGGGCAACCGCTCTAGCACATGAGCTGTGTCCTCATCATGTCTGACTCAATCATCGAAATCAAGGCTGGCTCCCTGGAGGAAATCTGCAAATCTCCCACATCAAAACAGTCCCAGGGATCTGGGTGCATAACAGCTGGCTTGTCTGCCTTGCTAGATGGCAGGTGTGCAGGCTCTGGCTCGGCAGCACAGGGCAGAGCACCATTGGTGTCTTCAGCCACTGGCAGCTCATGGTCTTCATCCAAGTCATTAATTGGATGAGAGTCCCCTCCTAAGCCTGCATCAGTGTCAAGTTGTGCAGATGGGACAGGTGCTACATCCCGGTTGGGCGGCAGAGGCTCCTGTACGGGTGGCTCTGGCTGCTCAGCAACAGGCTCAAGGCAGTCAGCCTCTCCAGCAAGCGGGCAAGACTCCACTTGCTCCCCAGGTGCAAGGAGAGCAGACTCCCATCTTTCCTCTCCTGCAGCCTCTAGCTCTGGCCCTGAGCTGTTCCCTGCAATGGGCTTTGGAGCCTCTGGTTGAACTGCAGATGCTTCTCCTTCTTAGATGGGTGGTAGAACTGGGTCAGTCTGGTCTTCAGGCCATTGGGGTTCTGGAGTGGGCACTGACATCCTGTCTTCTCTTGCATGCACTGGCACATCAATTGCTGGCTCTAAAGCTATTGGAGCAACTGGGCTCAGTGCCGCTGGCAATGGGGGAGCAGCCACTGTTTTTTCACCTGAGAGAGGACCTGCATATTGCAGGTCAAGATCCAGACTTGGTGCTGGTGACGGTGGAAGGCTGTGGGCCATTGGCTTCCCTGCAGGTGGCTTCATCTCTTCAGTCAAAGATGGTGCAGGTGAGGCAGAACATCTGTCTGCCTTGGGTTCTCGCTGGAGCTCCACTGCAGCTCCTGGAGCTGAGGGGGCCTCTGAGGCTGCAGCTACTTCCAGCTCTGTCATGGTAGCCCTGCTTCTATGTGGAGTGTTGGATCCAGTGGTTCAGGTGACTCTTGTACACTGGTTTTCTCATCAAGCCTTGCAGCTGGTCGAACAGCTGCAAGCAATGATCTCCTACAGCACTGCCCTGCCCTCAGTCATTCCTAAGGCCATGAGACCCCTGCCTGCCTGAGAAGCCCCAGTTCCTGGACTCAACCCCAGGAAGCCTAGCAAGGACAGGTTTCATGCCAAGCCATCCAGGCTCCTGGACTGTCCTGATGAGGGCACCATGCTAGGCTGGGAGCTTCCTTCAGGTGGAGAAAGCTTGGAATCCCCCACCTGTTCTGTCCTTTGCCAGCCCATGCTACTCACCCTCCAGCTCTGGCTGCTTGGGATGCATGTGTGGGCCTGCTGCTCCTCCACAGAGCCAGGCACATTGCAGTTTAGATATGTTACCATGTGTTATAGGCAGATATGTCCAGTGCTTCAGTGAAATCCTCTGGGTACTCTCTCATCCATGAGCCCAATATGAAAGAAAGCTCTAGATGTAGTGGGAGAAGCAGCAGAGTTAGAGGTTGGGCCTCTCCTCCTCTCAGACCCCCCTCAAGCACAGGTGTGGGAGCTGGGCTCCTGGGCCTGCTCCAGTCCATAGCCCATGGCAGGCCTGGTCACCTGGCTGCACTAAAGACCTTGTCTACACAAGGGATGCTACTCCACCTACATCACAGGTAAACCCCCCCCCCCCACCCACATGGAGCTCCTGGTGTCCCTGGGCATGCTCCTCAAACTGTTAGCCCTGGGGTGCCTTGTCCCCAGAACCCAGAATGTCCTCACTCATGCAGCTTCTAGAGGCCTCAATGTCCTAGAGCCATGTGTGACTGGTCTTTGCCTGACTCTCAACCAAAACAGCACACCCTGGCCCTTGTGCACTCATGGAATCCTAGAGGATTGTCCATGATGGCACAGTGTAGGCCTCGCTGCTCTGTGTGGTCCTGAGGTTTCCCAGGGCAGGCACATGGGACTGGCTGGTCACAGTGCCAGAGGCTTCTCCCACACTATCAAGTACAGAACAAGCCAAACTAACTCCTTGCGTGGACACATTTCTACCTGGACTTGAGCATTCCTTTAGGAGTGGCTGCTATTTCCCTTTGCCCAGGCCTCTCCAAAGCCAGCTCTCCACTGCACCCACCATGAAGACACATGCCTTCCCTCCTCCCCCAGGCACACTCACTGCTGCAGGTGCTCCTGCATGCCTGCCTTCTCCTCATAATCAAGGAAACGGCTGTATCTAGGGGTCACCATGAGACTGTCACATGCACTGTGTCTACATGTGAAGTCTACAGTCCCAGTGGTCTCTCTGGCCACAGGATGGAACTCAGGATAACAACGATTTCCCTGTTCTTTTCACTGAGTGGTTACAAGTGTCTAGAAATGTATCCCCACACAAAGTGATGAGCCCAGTACCTTCCTCCCACACACCGGAATTAGCACAGGGTCTGTCAGGGTTTCCCTTGCGCTTCCTTGTGAGGTTCATGTAGGTCAGGACATCCATATGGGACATCAACCACCACTGTCAATTTGGAAAATGCTTTTCTTGAGGTCTTATTCATAGGAGGCCTCGATGTAGAGAAGGGGGCCTTCATGAGAGAAGGGGCTTCTCCCAGTCCGCCCACAGCCCTGCGCTCCCCGGGGTGTAAGGTCATAATGTGGTCAGGCCTGTTCAGGGCCCATCACACCACTCCAGCCTCAGGCAGTGAGGATGTTAGTCCTAGCATGCCAGTAGCCAGGATCCAAGCAGATCCGCACTGGTGCAGCACATACCAAGGCCTAGCCAGTCGGCCTGTCCCAAGGATCAGAGGTGGCGCTTACCTATTGAACAGCAGGTTCAATATGGATGGGCAGTCATGAAAGTGTGGTATGTCCCCAGAAATACTGGGATAAACAAGGCATCTCCGAAGAGCAGGGCAGGCACTAAGTGGTCTACTAGCTTCTCCACTTTGCCTCCCTGCAGGTATCCTGCCTTGCAGGGATCAGAATCAGTTGGAGCTAAAACCCACCCAAACTGGGGTGAAGAAATGAGACACAGTTCAAACATGGAAACAGCAGCACACTGGGAAAAGGATTGGGGCCATACCATGAAAATAGCCTGGGCTGGGCTCGCATGCGTGCGCGCGCGCGCACACACACACACACACACACACACACACACACACTCATGAATGTACCCACATATGGGTTCTGAGGCTGCCAGAAGGTAGTAGGTGAGGGGACTCACCCTCCCTCCTCCTTGATTCACCTGTGGGATGCATGGTGGAGTTCTGCTCAGGTGACCTGGACAGGGGATTACCCAGCGCCTGCTAACTATAATCAAACTCTCTCTGTGGAGTTGTTCTGCGGAATAGCAGGCAACAGCAGGAAAACAGCCTGCTGCCCCTCAGCTTTCTATACAACTGAGCTGGCTCAGCTGCACAGCAATATGGGTGCTGGTAACCTGGCCCTTTTGACATCATCTCTGGAGATGACAGCACCAATGGAGGTCCCCTTTTCTGAGCCTCAGCCTCAGACCAGACCTCTGCAAATGGCCCCTGAGTGCTGGCTGGGCCCCGTGGCAGGTCAGGAGAAAATCTAGACACACTCCAACCTCTGTCCTCTATCCAGTTAATGTTGTGGTTATGAGGACACACTGGGCTCACACCCGATCCCTCCTTCCAGTTTAATTGTCTCCCCATGTACAAGTGCCTGTGCTTGCCTGCCTCCTCCAGTCACCCACTCACTCCTAGGGCTTCCACCCAGCACCTGCTTGAGGATGTCATACACTGAAAGGACTCTGTGCCCATCCAAGGCTTGGGAACCCTACAGCTGGTGTCCATCATTTTCACTGCACTCTTGTAGACATTCAGCCCCTGTACATTGTGTCTAGACAGAAAAAACTGCCAACCAGTTGTCCTTGTCTAGACCTCTTATTCCTGCAGTGGGAGCTTCTGGGAGGAGGATACCAAGTTCAAGGCAAGTCTGACCTAGGCAAGAGATTCTGTCTCAAATCCATGCAAGCCAACAATGAACAAAAGAAACAAAAAGGAAATGCAAGATCTGAGCTTCACATGGGGTGAGAATTTCACAAGTGTAGACACAGACGAGGTTTGTTCAACACACCTATTGAGAGAGGTATACGCATGACCTCACATACATTCATCCACACAGACACAGTAGCACGCATCAATGTGCATCCACATGGGTCCTCACATGCATGCATTAGAGTGAGATGCTGAATTCAGCTCTACCTGCCACAATGTTTGTGTGCTAATGAGAGGATGGGTGAAAGGTGGGAAGCTGAAAAGAATGGGCTTGTTTGTTCAGTGTCCTGTATCCTCAGCTCTCCACTCTTCTGGAGAGTGGGAACATGTGGCAGTTTGGGGTCCAAGAGGATTTGAGGCCATTCTCTGGGATCATTCAGTGGGCTGATGGAATGAGGGGCGAGGGCATGGAGAGCCAGTGATTTCTGCACCACGTTCACTGAAGCAGAAGTGGAAAGTACACATGACGATCATACTAATGGAGGGGAATGAGTGCAACTAAGATCCTAGGGCTGAGATCATTCTGGTGCCATGGAGCAGGGGGAGAGTAGGTGGAGAGTGCTGGAGCCTGGACTTGGATTTGGTGATGTGGAGAAATGTGGAGATGGGAGGCCTTCACTTTTCAAGTAACAGGGAAGTGGACGAGTGTTTCCACCGTGGGCAATTTGGGCAGGGGAGGGAGACCCTTGGCATCTTCTGCCTCTAGATTCTGGGTTCTCCCTTCCCTGTATGCTATCTTTTCCCATATGCACCATCTCCCTTGCTCAAGATGTCACAGTCATTGCCCAAAGCTCTGATGATGGCGAATTATACTCACTGGCATTGTTCACGCATGTAGGGCCACGGAGGTGTATGCATTCAACCCAACTTGGAGCCATGGGGGGGGGCTTTTTTATGGGAAATGGAGTCCAGGGCTTCCTGCTCCAAAGCCACCCAACAGAAGCACTGAGGCAACATGGTGTCCACTGACATCACTAGGACCATGCTACTGGTCCTGCCAACCATGGTGCTGATCCTGCACTCTATCTTGATGACATAATGCCTGCCTCCTCCTGCCGGTCCTGACGAAGTGACCACTGTGTGAGAGCTGCGGGTAGAATCCAGGCCTTTGACAAATGATTTGATGTCCCTTTTCTTATCATGTTATAACATTATAGACTTAATCCTTTTTAATTTCCCAAAGGTAATATAACAACCATTCACCTCCCAGGGTTGTGTGGAATAAAAAATGGAAGGAGGAGTATGGCACAATCAATTCAGCTCCACCATAGTAAGTACTTTCCTTGTCCCCACCCCAGGGTTCATCCCCAAATATCATTCCTACAGCTTGTAATGGCACACATATCCTCTTTCTCCAACATGTTTAATGGTAAGAATGGAGGCAAACAGCTGAGAACATCCCACTGTGATCCGGTGCTGGTGGTGCCCACCGCTTCCTCTCCTACTTCTCAGCACGGCAGCACCTCTGGACGGCGTCTGCCAGAGCCAGGCAGTGTAGGACACGCTTCCTTTCTGCAGCCAGTTCCTTCTCAGAGACCTGGCCCAAGAGCTTCTGCACAAACAGATCTTGATCTTTTAGGAAAATGTTTTTGTTGACACCTACATTTGGTATATTTTCCAGAGATCCAGATTTGAAATGGAAGCTTAAATATCTGTTTCTTTGGAAGCCAGGCCCTTTCTCCTCAATCCAAGATAGCGGACTGCAAAAAGACAAGAGAATCCTCATTTTAAACAGCACATGGTAGGGAGCAGGTGGGGAAGCTTGCCCATCTTCTGTAGACATGGCCTCACTGTGCACCCAACTTTCTTGCAGCTGTGGCTCAACACATTGGCTCATTGGCTCCAGATGTCCACCACTCCACAAGCCATTGGGAACTGTGTTTCCATCTTTACTGCCATCTGCTCTTGATTTATTTGGCCCAGGATAGCAGAATCTACTCAATAACTTTTGTGGAAGCAAGTTTCTCATTCATGCCTTTTCATTTGTGATGGTTCTGGGGCTTGAACTCAGGTCCCTGACCCTATGTGCTAAAGGTTAGGCTAGTGTTCTACCATTTGAGCCGCAACTGTGAATGTCTTTTTTGGTATTCATTTAGATATAATAGTCTCATGGACTGCCTGCCAGTGCTTCTTTTTTAATATAGTGTCCTCAGAGCTCAGCCTCCTGAATACCAAGAATTACAGAAGCAAGCCACCAGTACCTGGCTAGCCAGGACTTTTTATCTGGAGTTTTTCTGATCCTTCCAGAGGGTTTAGACTTGGAAAACAGGCAATCCAAATACCAACTGCACTTCTGTCAAGCTTCTAGTTCAGTGTAAACATTTCATGAGGAAAATTCTTAGTATTCTTCTCATCACATTCTCAAGACTCAACCCAGTCATGCCAGAAAACACAAACTATTGAGTCAAAAGGAGACTCCTGTTTCCATTCAGATACCCACTGGAGTCCACATCAGAGCTCCTGAAAATCAAAGTAAGATGAACATCACTTCTTCAAAGTGTGACTCCCTTTTTCTGGGTTATTTCTCTCCAGATAGCAGGGAAGAGCTGTGATGTGTGCCTGTATAAAAGTGAGAATGTTTTCCTAGGTAAATTCTGACCTAAAGGAAGGGCCTGGTCCATTCATGTTCTGAGTGTGTACAGCAACTGATGCCACCCAGTCCAATGGAGCCAGGCCTGGGCTCACTGAAGGGGCTCCTCTTTGACATCACTCATGAATATTTACAGATGCAAATATTCACTCAACAGAGCACTGACATTTCTTTCTCCTTTTTGCAGGAAGCTGTCCAGCCACTTCCACACCTGTGTCAGCACCTGTCTGTATGCACTGTGGAGGTGGCAATTTTTGAGCAAGTACTGAAGAACCAGGCATGGCACAGGGCTGCAATCCTCCTCCCACAACACCCTGAGGACCTAAATACAAGTGTTTTTGTCACTACTTAAGATCCTGAATATCAGCTTAAGTTTAGCTTGAACAAAATCTGAATGCATACTTTTACACAATTTAAAAAACAGCCAGTAAATTAGGAGGAACTAGAGTTTGAAACTCTGACTCCCTTGAGATCTGGGGTAGGTGACACATTCCCAGCTGCTAACTGAGGGCTGTGAGGAATTGCAGACAGTATCATGTGGGGTTCATAGTTGTTTCTGTGTGCTTCTGGCATGGCTGGGGAGAATGCACACAGCGTGGGGGCTACAGAAAGGCAACCTGAATGAGGACTGCAGAGCCCTATATCAACTAGTGGCTGTGGACCTAGTTGGGGAGGCGTTGTAAGCTTAGGAGTGGGGGCCTAGTGCAAGTAGGTCTCTGGGGGTGTGTCTGTCCTGCCCCTTCCTATACTGTGCAGTCTTCTTTGGCTGTATGAGGGATGCTACTGCTCACTCTTGATGCCATGATGTCTGACTCACCACAAGCCTATCACAACCAAGCCTGGACTGAAAAGGCCAGAAGGGAGCCAAAGCATGCCTTTCCTTATTGAAACAACTTTTCTCAGTTATTTGTTACAGACAAGGAAAGTCTAACAGCATCCTTCGGAAGTTTCTTCACTTCTGAGTCTAAGTCTCACTCAGTCAGTATAAAGACAGAGTGAGAAAATGCTTGTAAAAGGCCAGGCCATGCTACTCATGAAGCATTGCCTAATACTGCATTTGTACAGCAGGGATTGAAGGGACAAACCCGGCTTTTCTAGGCATTTGATGGGCAACTTTCATGATCACCCTGTGTTCTCATTCACTCAACTACACTGTCTGAAGGTAACTTAAGGAATTCTGTCCTAAGACAACAGTTATCAGTAACTCTTAATGTGTGATGATAAGCTCCTGACACATGCCATGTTTTTTTGTTTTTTGTTTTTGGGGTTTTTTTTGCCAGTCATGGTGCCTGAACCCTGGCCCTGGGCACTGTCCTTCAGCTCTTCAGCTCAAGGCTAGCACTCTACCACTTGAGCCCCAGCACCACTTCCAGCTTTTTCTGTTTATATGGTGCTGAGGAATCGAACCCAAGGCCTCATGCATGCAAGGCAAGCGCTCTACCACTGAGCCACCTTCCCAGCCCCCACATGCCATGTTTGAGCTAAAATATCTCATTCTAGCAGAATGGGATAAGCTGGAGGGAGAGAGAAAATAACTGGAAACATGCCAACATGCTCCTCCAAGGCACCATCAGAAGCCAGGACTGCATTCTCTTAGCTAGGATAGCTAAGAGACATTGGATATAAACAAACTTTAGGTAATATAAACAGTCTGGTCTATCTCAGAATGTTTATCATGTCTTCAGATTTGAGGGGTTGCAGAATGTCAAGATGTTCCTCACACCTCCATTTCCTCATCAGTAAAGCTACATGAAGGGAGCTGGGAACAGGGGTGCAGGCCTGGAGTCCCAGTTATTGGGGAGACTGAGGCAGGAGGATCACTTGAGCCAAACGGATCAGGACCCTCCTGGGAAAAGCAGAGAGAAGCCCATCTGTAAAATGAGTACACAAATAAATAAGTATACAGTAAAGCTTCTATTAGGGACTCACATGACTTTGGCAACATGCTTCAATTCTGTAAGCAACTATTCACTTACTGGACAATGAAGGCAGCAAAATTGGGACTAATTTCTAGTCTTTGGAAGCTGACAGTTCTACTGCAGTGAACACCTGTTTGTGCCACTTGGGGTTTCTCTGTTGTCACCCTTGTGAACAACTGATACATCCCAAAGTCTCCTTTTCATCAGGTTTTTCACAACTTACCATTTGTCCTTGGTCTCCAGATGCACAGTCATTTTCATATACTGCTTCTCCTTTTGCTCTTCCAAAGTGGCAGACACCAGAGAAAGCTCACCAAAGAGGGATACCAGCCACGTCAGGCGAGAGATGCCACTAAATGCAGGAAAGCCAAACTGCCCTTCTTCCAGTGGGCCAGCTGTGGGGAATCACAAATGTTGTTGAGGACTAGAAAGAAGAGAATGCCTGACAAAAGGCAGGGCACAGAGTCCATGGGAGAGTGCATGGACAGAGGGACCTTGCCTTACCAGGTAGCTAAATGTTGACTCACAAAAGCAACTCCCTTTTAGGAGTTATTCAGTTTTAATAGTAAAATGAGACATGCTACTGCCAACAGCACTCAATTCAGCCAAAGAGAATGATAAAGAGTTTTAGGCTTTTAGTATGCTTGGCATATTTACATGTGCATATGTCACCACATATGCACATATACACATATCCGTTCTCTTCAATAAATGATTTAAAGTCACCCACAGTCAGGCATAGTGGTGCAAACCTGTAACACCAGATAAGGGACATGGAGACTTTTGCCCAGGCTGACCTGGGAAAAGTTAGTGTGATTCTATCTAAAAAAAAATAAGGCTCTTGGGTTCCAGATACTTGGAAGGGATACAGGGGCAGGAAGATTGCTGAGGCTGGCACCAGATAAATGTACAAGACCTTATCTGAAAAACAAACAAAATACAGCGAAATGCAAAAAAGCAAGAAGTGCTGAGGTATGGTTCATGGTAGCAGGAATGAAGTCCTGACTCAATTCCTATCACCACCAAAAAACATCTGGCAAAAGGAGAAGAACCATGATCTGTTAGCCCCTGAAACCCAGATTGTCATCAGCTCCATGTGAAATGGCACACATCATGATATTTTAAAAGGCTGGAGCAAACAGCAATACCTTCCAGCTAGTTCAAGAGTATCAAGCTGATGGAGTGCTAAATGTTTCCTTAAGTCTTCATAAAAGTATACTCAGAAGAGTATAGCTATTAGAATTTCTGCTTGATCATGATCTGAATGTTTACCTCTGTCCTTAGCCCAAATCTGAAAGAGAAGCTTCATACCATTGCATTATGACTGTGATATTAACACTTAAGACAATGAGCATGTTCTATGAAAAGACAAAAAGAAGTTGCAAGCTGGCAGTGCATGTCTATAATTGTAGCTATTTGGAAGAATGAGATCTAAGAATCATGGTTTGAAGACAGCTGGGTCAGGAAAGTCTGAAACACTCTTATCTTTAGTTAACCACGAGAAAGTCAGAAGTGGAGCTGTGGCACATGTGGTGGAGTGCTAGCCTTGAGGGAAGCTAAGGGAGAGCCCCGAGACCCTGAGGTCCTGCCCCAGCACAGACACACAGAAAAGTGCTAAATAAACACACATAAAAATTCGTGGAAGCACTGGGACCTAGACAAAGCATCAGACTTAGAAGCAAAATCAGCTCCCTCCAGGCTGCCCACCATCTCCTGTAGTTCATCTCCCCTGAACATGTTACAGAACAGCTCCTACCAGCTTCTGCCACATAGTGAACTTCCAACCTGGTTCTGTCACATGACTGGTGTGTGAGCTCAATGCCTGTGAGCTTCTATTGCTTTACCTGTACTGAGGATAGAAATTTCCAACTTTACATGACCATTATGTGAGTTTCTGACACTTCAATTGTTATCCTTCTTGTCACAAGTCTCCTACATCATTTTCAAGCATCAGGACAATGAGAATGCATTGTTTTGAAACTCCTAAGGAGATGAAGGATCTTACCACTCATTGAGGTCAAGGATCCTAAAGATCTGCTTTCTCTAACAAAAGCCACTCAGGTGTTCCTGATATCACATGAGCATCCATCCAACCACGAGAGCAGGTATCTCTATCAGTGTCCTTTCCTACTGTTCATGCTCAAAGAATGACTACCATACAATGAATGATCCAATGTACAATACATGAAATGCTGTGCACCCAGCCAATGTTCCTGTAACTTCACAGGCAAGGAAAGGAGCTGGGGGTTCAATGTGTCTGCAGACTAAAACTGACCTGTGAAGAGAAGGGACCCTTTGAGCAGTTCTTTCCCCAGGACTTCTCTTTTCAGAAATGCAAATTCCTCCATCAAGAGTTCTATGTGCTCTTCATGCAAGACTTTTCCTGTCATGACAAAAACGGAATACACAAGGCAGTTAGGAGCACTGTGTACAGTTGCACATCTTGAGAGGCTTTGTCTGCCTCAGACAGGACAGGACACATGTCCCTTACACATATTGCCCTTTGCCAGGTGCCAGTGGCTCACATCTGTAATCCTAGCTACTCTGTAGACTGAAATCTGAGGATCAAACTTCTAAGTCATCCCTGGCAGGAAAGTTTGTGCGACTCTTTTCTCCAGTTTTCCACAAAAACTGGGTTTATGGAGCTGTGGACCAAACTGGTACAGCAGTAGCCTTCAGCACAAAGGCTCAGGGATAGCATTCAGGCACTGAGTGCAAGTGTCAGAAGCAGCATAGAAACAAATACTGCCCTGGGCAGGTGTCTAGGATGTCCCCATCACTCCCTCCCATGTGCCAGATGCCCAGCTCTGGGAGTTCTAGCATGCCAGATTCAGCTACTCCCCCAATATGTCAATTAAAGAGATGCGTGCTAGTGAAGAGCAGTCAGACTTCCTTAACGCTTGTGCCCACAGGAAGAGAGAGCGTAAGAATTTGAGCCTCTTTCCTAGTTTGGCATCTTGTGCTTTCTCCACAGGCATTGGTGCCAGGGCAAACAACTTGCAAGGGGACAACTACTGAGCTCCACCCCTTCTTCCAGTATTCACTCAGTCATGTGTTCCCTCCACAAACAACTACTGAAGGCTACTCTGATGTAGGGCAGGGTACAGCTCTGGGAATACAGAGGTGAAGGAAGTACTTCCAAGACCGAGCTTATTGCCAGAGAAAGAATTTCAACAAAGCACTGTCAGTCCTACACTGATGGTAAGTGCAAGGTGCTTTATTTGTGATTTTTTTGTTATAATTGCTGACAAACTAGTAAAATAGTAAAGAGAAAGGATTGGTGGTTTAAACTTGACTCAACACCTCAATCCCAAGGCATTCTGCTCTTTTCTAGCTGCCTCCATAGAAGGGCTCATGCAGAATTAAATAAATATAAAACCCGCTGGAGGGCAACAGGCTTAGGGGAGCAAATGTGGATGTTAAAGTCTGTTGGACGTTAATGGTTATAATGGTTGGTGTGTGATGTGATCTGCCACAAATCATGTAACTTCTCTGAACTGTGGCTTTCTACATATAAGCTAGAGAAAATAGATACTGCTATGTAATTTTTAGATATGATTTATTCTCTCTTTCTGCCTGGTCCTGAACATGGCAGAGCAGCCCAGTGGGAAGTATCTGGGCCCTTCCACCCAAGAATGGATTAATGCTTTTCTTTAGCCCTCACAGGATTGAAGTGGCTACTGTGGGGGAGTTCCACCCTTTTCTTTATGAATGTGTCAGCTAGCCTTTCCACATTGCCATGGTACATGGGACAGAAGGAGGCCCTCTCTACATGTTAAATAAAAACAGCTGGTTAATCCTCGAATGCCAGCCTTCACTACTGAGCACAAGTTACCCATATTCAGGAGTTCTGTTACAGCAGGAGCAAGTAAAACACCTATTTTAAGAGTTTCTCTGAGAATTAAGCACAGTGCATAAAAGCGTTTTCAGCTGGGTGCTGGTGGCTCACACCTGTAATCCTAGCTACTCAGAAGACTGAGGTCTGATGGTCAAGGTTCAAAGCCAGCCCAGGCAGGAAAGTCCATGAGACTCTTAGCTCCAATAAACCACCAGAAAACCAGAAGTGGTGCTGTGGCTCAAGTGGTTGAATGCTAGCCTTGAGCTGAAGAGCGAGGCAATGCCTAGGCCCAGACTTCAAGCCCCATGACTGACAGACAAAATTTTTTTTTTCATATTCTTGACATACAGTGAACATTTCTAAGTAGTTGTTACCTTGGTGAAACAGAAACCACACAAAATGCACATAAAGGACAATCAAGTACTCTAATCGGGACACTTTTCTATTGGCAATATAACCAGAAAAAGGTCCTGAGACTAGCTCAGGTGGAAAGTAATTCAATTTTTTCAATGGAGAAAAGGAATCTCTTTTCTTTTTTTTGGGGGGGGGAGTCCGATCGTGGGGCCTGAACTCTAGGCCTGGGCGCTGTCCCTCAGCTCTTTAGCTCAAGGCTAGCACTCTACCACTTGAGCCACAGCACCACTTCCAGCTTTTTTTTTCTGCTTATGTAGTACTGAGGAATTGAACCCAGGGCCTCAGGCATGCAAGGCAAGCGCTCTACCACTGAGCCACCTTCCCAGCCCGAGAAAAGGAATCTTTTAAGTCCCGGTCATAGTTTACACATTTCCTGCAAATCAAAACAATATTGAGACATTATCTTTCCCCAGTTAGATTGGCCAACAGTTTGAATTCTAACAACAAAAATGCTGGTGGGGATGTGGGGGAAAGGGAACCCTATTGCACTGCTGGTGGAAATGTAAACTAGAGCAACTACTTTGAAAGCAGTCTGGAGGTTCCTTAAAAAACTAAACATAGACCTTCCCTATGACTCAGCCATACCACTCCTAGGCATCTACTCTAAGCATCATGAGCCAGGATATGATAAGGACACCTGTACAATCATGTTCATTGCCACACTATTCAAAACAGCAAAAATAGGGAAACAACCTAGATGCCCCATAATAGAAGAGTGGATCCAAGAAATATGGTACCTAGCTACAATGGAATTTTACACAGTCATTAGAAAGAATAAAATAATGTCATGTGCAAGAAAATAGATGGAACTAGAACAAATCATATTAAGTTAGATAAGCCAAGATCAGAGACAAATGGTGCATGTTCTCCCTGATATGTGGAAATTAGATCTGAAAGGTACTGGACTACAAAATACAAAGAATTTTAGATGCTCATATAGAGTGGGACCAGAAGAGGATAGTCTTAGGAGAAAATCACAAAGGTGCAATACCCAAATACCTCTTCATATGTATATGATATACATACTGAAACAAACTCCAAATATATGGAAACAAAGGACTTTTTTCTTAATTTTTTTTCTTTTGTTGACTCTGTATTCTTTACCTTATGTAAGGTGTATTCACATTCACATCTGTGGGAGGGGAGGGCAGAAAATTGGAGGAAAAAGGGTGAAAAATACAACAGTGGAGTGCTGCACATTGATGAAAAAAGTGAACTATGCAACTTGTGGGTGGAGATGGGAGGGGGTGGTAATGGAAGGGGAGGAGGGAACAGATGACATTATGCAAAAGCATATGTACGTATTTCTGGATGTATATGAATGTATCCCCATTATATATCACTTCTAAAACACTAAAGTAAAATTGGAAGAAAAAAAGTTTACACATTTCCACGAATCCCTGTGTACTCCAGGTCCCTCCACTATGTAGGAAGAGCAACATGCCTGAAATGGTTCGAGCTTGAAAGTATAGTATAGAGATGCAGTCACACAGCTCTTCAGGGCAGAAAGCCTTAATAAGCGGGTCTGTGTGCAGACAGAGAGCATACGTCACCTTTCTCCTCAGCCAGGTCCCACAGTTCCTGAGCAGCTGCCAATGACAGCGCCATGGGGTATTCCACAAGGACATGCTTGCCAGCACTTAGAAACTGCCTTGAAAAAACAAGAAACACAGCAAGAGAACCTTCAAATGAGCATCACTCACGGGCTCCTCAAGATGGGGAAGAGGGTGTCGTAAGCACATGAGTCTGTGTGTGAATATATTACCAACCAGGTGGGAGAGAGTCCTGGGAGACGTGGTGGAAGACTGAGCTCATAGAGTTTTTGACGACTCTGAGAAAATACCTCTCCAGTTTTAAAGCAAATGTTCAATCAGTGTCATTCAGTTATAGACTATTTTACAGTCACTCTGGGAAAAACATATATTCTCAAATAAACTATTTCTTCCACAGTATTAGAAAGACAACAGAGCCCCTGGGCAGTGAGCTGTTTCTGAAACAGTCTGACCAGGTTTATCCTAGTACATTTGAAGTGGGTCCTGAAGCAGGAGAAGGCATTTTCCAGGTTCACTTTTGCCTAACATGCTCTTGGGCATTTTGTGAGCTTTTGCCACTTGCAAATTTTGGTATGCTGGAGGTAGGCTAGGGAGAACAGAGAGCGCGAGAGAGATGGACTTGTAATGTCTCTGTTCACCATACTTTGACAGACCCAAAATGCTGTCCTCACGAGTAGAATGTGATTGTCTTGACACCAGGGTGCAGGCACTTATAAATACCAGGATAAGCAGATCACCTTTTCAAGAAAATTTACCCTTGTGCCAGAGAAGTTGAAGGGGACTCAAAGGAAATGTATCCACTTAGAGTTAAAAGGTCTTTCAGGAACAGCATGTTAGTGGTCTCTAGACTTCCTGTGAGAACCCAGAACAGAAACTTCAGGGATGCAGTGATGTGTCCAGTCACCTGGGCCCAGGTCTTCCCTGGTACTCCTCCCTCTGTACCAGGCCCACCAAATGCTTACAGTTAGAGGCTGTGCACTCACCCAGGGGAGATGCACCACTGCGCTTCTGCTCTGCAGCAGGAACATTTCCTGATTTCAACCATACCCCTATTTCCTTATAGACATATAGATAAACATTGCAACATAGAGGAACAACTAAAGAGCCAAAAGAGTTTTTGAAAATGTCTGTGTAATCTTCCCTCCCTTCCATTTTTCAGGAGCTTTAGGGGATCAAACAAACATACAACATAAGCTCTCTAAAATGAGAGATGCCTCTGTTAGGCTTCTCTCCACAGGCTCCAGATCCCATCCTCCATGCTCCCTTTTCCACAGGCCACATGAGCTTCTCAAAAAGCAGCCTTGTTGTGGTCCCAATGAATCCCCAAGGATCCTAGAGCAGGCTCTGAGAACCAACCAGGCAGCGATAGTGGCTGGCATCCCACATTCAGCGAGTTGGCCCAGGACCCAGGAGAAAGCCACAAGAGCACACACCATCACAATGTACATCCCCCCTAGTACAGGCCTGACAGCAGTTTCTAAAAATTCCAAAACAACATAAGCCTTCCTTTAACCATGAAAACTCCCTTGCAGGGTGTTAGCTTGCTCGGGGCTTGTTCCATTCACAAGGCAGACTGCCTACAACGAAGAACCCACCTGATGTAGTGCTCATGGCTGGAGCTCTCGCTGCAGATGAAGGCCACCTCAACCTCTTGGCTGGAAAGAGCATCTTCCAAAGGAATCTGCTGCACTTCTGCAATGCTTCCAAGTTTCCGTCTATTTTAGAACAGTGCAGAAATGCCACTCAAAAGCAAGTACCAATAAATGAGTGCCACCCTTCTCCCTTCTTCCCAACAATACTCAGAGACCAGCTTTTGGAAAGGAAGGACTTAATGTTCTCTCTCCCTTATTCAGGGCATTTTCCATTGTGACTTCAGGTAAAGTCATGGGATCTGGACTCGGGTGCCAACACTACCAGTGTCGGTAAGAAGCAGCCAAGGGAGTCTCTGAGTTACTATTTCTCTAAAATAAAAAGAATAATATCCTTTAATGACACAAGAAGGGGTCTTTGTGGTTGTTTCCAGTTCCAGGCACTTAGTCAAACATGGTTACACACAATCTAGAGCCAGGAATACTCTGAGTGTGCCAATGCCTACTGAGATCAAGCTCCTTTGCTTACCTCAAGGCCTGGTGACTGTCAAGCAGAGGACAAGCGTCTCTGCCTCCTTCACCATAGAGTCTGTGAGTGACACAGCTTTAGGGGAACAGGGCCAAGGCAGAACCCCAAGGCATGTGACTCCCACAGGACATAGAAGGGCTCCAGTGACGGGAGAACAAAAGCCATAGCACTGTGTGCCATGCCCTGGTGCTGAGGCTGAATGACAGAGAGCCTCAAGGGACAATGAAGGGACATGGGCAGCCAGCACAGGCTCCAGCCAATCGCAGCCACAGCAGGAGGAGGGCATTTGGGAAAGTCGGCTCCCCAAAGATAATATGCTATGTTTCCTTCCATGGGCCATCAACTCACTACAGGATGTGACTAGGATTAGTGTGTGTCCACTATATGTCGAAGATATCAAGAACATTAAACAGAAGTATCACCTTCTAGTGACATACAGGGAAGAAGCTGCACATAGGAACACATTTCCCAACACTTGAAAGCTTACGACATGAGGACTGTGTTGAGAAGACAAAGAATGGTAGCCTAGGGTTTCAGAACAGGATTCCTGGAGGGACAGCAGAAACTAGCCAGTAGGTAATGAGGAACCATGTGGTAACAGCAGGGTGTAAGTTGTGTGGGGACAAGACATTGGCATGAAACACCCATCTTTCTACAGGGTTGCTGGGAGAAGAGAAATTCCACTTTGCCCTTGAGCTCGAGTCTCATCCTGTCAGAGCTTCAGACAGGCATACCCGGGGTCTTCTTGTGTGTGAAGCTCTTGAAGTCTTACAGGAAGAAGCTTGGCAAAGAGCAATTCTAACACTTCTAGATCTCTCTGGGGCCTAAAAGCTCACATTCAATGCTTACATAGGAACCAGATGGTCTGAAGAATTATAATATGAAGAGTCTTCAGGGTGAATAACTACAATAGTCAGTGTCACCAGCTAGCTGACAATTAATGCCAGCAAAAAATACTGCACAAAATCAGCTTGGTATGATGTTTGGTGAGTAATGTGTGTTTGTGCATGAGTAAGGTTAGGGAAATGAAGAATCAGAGTGATAGGCTTGGTTTCCTATGAGCTGTAGGAAACAATCTTTAAAGAAAAGTGGGTTTAGCCAGGTGCCAGTGGCTCACGCCTGTAATCCTAGCTACTCAGGAGACTGAGATCTGAGGATCACGGTTCAAAGCCAGCCCAGGCAGGAAAGTCCGTGAGACTCTTATCTCCAATAAACCACCAGAAAACCAGAAGTGGCACTGTGGCTTAAGTGGTAGAGCGCTAGCCTTGAGCTGAAGAGCTGATGGACAGTGCCCAGGCCCAGTGTTCAAGCCCTGCGACTAACAAAAAAAAAAAAAAGAAGAAGAAGAGAAAAGTAGGTTAAAAGTATCAGTGGGAAGAAAATACACAATATTTAAAAGACGAGCTTTGGAATCAGTCTTATATTCTTAAGTTCTCTAGCTTTTTGATCTCTAAAAAACTAATTAACCTTCCTGTGGCTCAGTTTCCTTCTCTGACTAGTGGTGTTGACTGAGTATAGAACTCAGAATGACAGAAAGTATGTGAATCCTAGGGTTACCATGAGGATGCCGTCTCTGAAAACTGATGGAACAATGAACTCCCACATGCCTCCCAGCCTTTTTCAGACCAAACACACCTGTATTTGCTGTGTCCCTTCTGTAGCAGATGTACCTGGGGCTAATCTTCCCTGTTCTGTTCTTGGGGTTCCCATTTGCTGTACACCCCAGCTCAAGACCCTCTCCTTTTCACTTTCAAGACCTGACCAAACCTGAGACCTTGTGGGAAAGAACTGTGTGTGGTTTTCTCCCCTGGGTCAGAAGATGTCCGTGTTTTATTGTGTTATTTTGCACTATGCTTCCTGCAAATTATGTGTACCAAGCTAGTCCATGCCACCTGGACACGAAGCCAATCAGGTTCAGGTAAGCCGAGGAACCTTCTGGATTCTTTAAGTCCCTTATCCTCACGGAGCCAGCTCTGCCAACACCAACAACCACCACACCAAACTTTCTCACGGGCTGAAACATAAGGGACCAAGTTAGGATTGTAAACAGCAATTTAGCAGAGGACAACAAGAAACAAAGGATAGTCAGAGTCCTGATAAACAGGAAGAGCTGTAATTCTACAACACTGGAAGCCTCTGTATCCTGGCTGGACTAAGACTCTCCTGGGCTCAGAGGTGAGTCAGCTCTGTCCAACACATTCTGAAGGGGCTGTGCCTATGTCTTTGTGTGAAAATCTTCCAGATGCCTACCTCCAATTGGCTTTCCCTGCCTACTGCCACCTCTCCAATGATGGAGTGTTCTGCTGTAAATCCTGCTACCCAGCCTGAGCTGTGGCCTCTGTCCTGAGTCTACCAGGGACATGAGGATAGGATGAGCTTAGAGTTATTCAAAGTGGTCACAGCTGCTGTATATGATGCTGACAGATAAGAGCACATGGAAAGCAGGATCCATGTGGTTTAAGTCCTTAGCATAGCTTTCCACATTTTAGCCACCATTATGGCCATTCAATTGTAACACCTTAAATATCACCTAAGTGCACTGCTGGAGGCTGCCTGGAAATAGACCACAGGGAATAGCAAGTGAACATTTTAGAATTATGAAACAACTCGATGTCCTTTAAATTTCTATGCATGACTTCCACATAAGCCTTCAACCCAGTTGTGCTTGAATGCTTCTGAGCACAGAAATAGGAATGTCACCTTTGTGATCTCACCATCTGTGACCCCTGACTTGGCCCTCTTCCTTTGTCCACTGCTCTAGCCTTAGTTCAGATTTGAGATATTCTGGGCATTTTCCTATTACTGACTTCTTATTTTGTTCCATGTGGTCAGAAAACATTCTTTCAATGTTTTAAATCTTTTTAAACGTGCAGAGACGTTATTTTTGCATGTGTGCCAGTACTGGAGCTGGAACATAGGGCTTCATGCTCTCCCTCCCTTGGCTTTTTCACTTAAGGCTGGTTCTCTACCATTTGAGCTGATAAATTGAAGAGTCACTCAGATTTCTGTGTCCAGGTGGACTTCAAATGAAGATCCTCAGTTCTCAGGCTCCTGAGTAGCTAGCGTGAGCCACCAATACCCAGTTCTGATATGTGTTTTATGATGTAGGATATGGTTTATCTTGGTGCTATAATTTGTATCTTAAGTGTCTCTCCAAGTTAAGCTTAGGTGTTCTGCATCAACAGGTTAGCAATAGTGGAAGGCAGGGGAACCTTTATGAGGCAGGAGCTAGTGGGAGGCCTTATGGTCATTGGGGATCTGCCTTCAGAACTGCAGGACCCTGGCCTCTCCCTGCTGCCCAGGAGTGAAGGGCTTTCTTGTGAGACATGTATCCTGTTGTGTTGGGCTGCCTTGCCACAGACCTAAAGGCAACAGGGCCAACTGACCATTGACTGGAATCTCCATATTTGAGCCAAAATACACCTTTTTCTGTAGGAACTGATTATCTCAGGCATTTGTTTCAGTAATAGAAATGTGAATAACCTAGTTTGATAATGTTTGGAGCAGACTTGAAAATGTAGTATTAAAGAAATAAAGAAATAGGTATGGTTTTGAGACAGTAGAAAAGGAACATACCTAATGGGTCACAATGTGATTCAAAGACCAATCATAAGAGTAAATCATAGTCCCAGAGTAAACTTCCTCCCCTCCCCTTGGTCTACAAACACTTGTGTTTGGCACTCCAAACCTAAAAGTAGAGTTCAAAGAAAGTTAGGATTCAGAGCAGATGTTCTACCAACTTAGAGAAAAGCATCTTTATGAGATGAAATGTTTGGGGGAAAAAAAGGGGAGTCACTGTAGAACTTTAAAGTGGCACTCTGAAATGAAGACACTGGAGGTGGCCATGGAAGAGATATTGGGGCAGCAGCAACTTCCTGTCTTTGCTTCCTGGCTGCCATGAGGTAAAGAGATCTCCTCTGTCATGGGCCCCTGCTGTGATGTGCTGGGACACCACAAACCCCAAACAAGAAGGACAAGTGACCTGGGATGGGAAGCTCTGAAACAATGAGCCAAATTAAAACTCTTCCTCTGTAAAGTTGATATCCTCAGAAATTTGTCATAGTAACAGAAATCTGATGAATAGAGAGAAAAATGGGCAATGGGAGAGCAAGTTAGAAATAACCATTAAATTGCATAAACTGCAATCTGTAAATTACAACTACCTTTTGGCACCAGCAAATCATACTCTGAGAGTAAATCCTACAGAGCTATCCTGGGAAAGAAATTTCATCTATATCACTTTTGTTTATAAGAAGCCAAAGAGAAAAACAATCTGCTAGTAGCAGAGTGGTTATGTAAGCAATGTTATATCTATAAAATTGAATATGATACAACTACACAAAAGAATACAGTGGTTCTTTATGCATTGAAAGTAAATGCTCTCCAAGATATACATTGTTGGGGGAGAAACAAAAAGATACATAACAGTGTAAGTTCTGTGCTACACTTTATACATAGCCAGACAGCTGGTAGCTCACATCTTTACTGTTCAGAAGGCTGAGATCTGAGGATCACTGGTTCAAAGCCAGCATGGGCAGGAAAATCTGTGAAACTCTCACCCTCAATTACCGACCTCCTCCACCCCTCAAAAGAAAACGGTGGATGTGGAGCTGTGGTTCAAGTGGCAGAGTGCTAGCCTTGAGGCCAAAAGTTCAGTGACAATACTCAGGAACTGAGTTCAAGCCCCAGGACTGGGAAACACCACACACACACACACACACACACACACACACACACACACACACACACACACACACACACACACACACACACACACACACACACACACACACACACACACACACAAAGTAAGTGGATAAAGGGAAGCGTATGTGTATATAATTATAATCTCTATGAAAGGTTGACCAAGAAGAAACTAATACCACTGGAGAACAAAATGCAGGAAGAGCATGAGATACTGGGTAACTGAAAAACAGAGGTAGGAGAAAGAGGAGGGCTAATCCTCATAGTATTTTGAAGTCTTTTATCATTTAGAAATGTTTAAATACATAAACAACTAATTAAGATAGGTGTGGATAACTGAAGGGTGCTCAGAGGTAAAAACACCAGAGCTGGCAGTGCTTCTAGTGACTCTCCTCCCTGGAGTTCCTATGTGCTAGAAGACATGTGCTGCTCCATTTCTGGAACTATCTGTCTCTCACCATCTCCTAACCAAAACTTACTCCCAAATCACCCTGACTCCTCATGCATGTGGGTTTGACTTTGGTCTCCTCTCACTCCACTGACCCCAATGCAATCTTTCATTTCCATACTGCTCTGCTTCAGCAAGGAATGTGGTCCACAGGGCATCCAAACCCCACTGCCACATTCCAGAGATCCTCAGCCACATGTTCCCGGACCTCATAAATACTGGACACTCCAGTGGCTCTTCTTTAAAGCCACCCCTTCCTCATCTTGTCTCACCTCGAGCTGCTGAGGTTTTCTTTACATATACTTTGTTCCTTCCTCATCCTGCCCCACAGGTGAGCACATCTCCCTAAACTCAATGGTTATGCCTCTTTGCTTCACTCTCTCTCCCATGACTCCAGAGTGGGGAGCTCCATTCTTCAGGCTGCCATGACCACATCTGTGCTGAAAGGCTGCAGTGTAACACCTTAAGCTGTGAGCCACTCCCTCCACCAGATCCAGTTCCAAGACACAACATAAACTGGGAATTTCTTCAGGCTGTCTTGTCCTCATTTAGGCCTTCATGCTCTGCTGAATTCCAGCCTTTCACCCACCTAACTAACAATCTTCTCAATTTCTGTGCAAAGACTCATTGCCACAGGAGTTCTATCAGCCTGAAATGCTTGTCATCCAGAGTCATTCCTTAGGCAATCATTCTCTGAGAGCAAAGGGCTGATTATTGCTGAGGATCCTCTGTCCTTTGCCCTGCAGCCAGCATGTGAGTCAGCAAGTTTTCTTGACAATTTCCACCATGTGATTTCCTTCCTCTACATTTTCACTGACTACTACAACCCTGGACTGGATTACTGGATTACTCAACAGTCTGGGAGTTGTCCGGCCCTTCAGTCAATCAACATTCAATGAGGATCACGTGTATCTGAGGCATCAGGTTAGAGGCCATGGGGACACACTGAGGAACAAAGCAAGCAGGCAGCTCAGCTTTAAGTGAGAGGACAGAAGGTAAGGGGAGGTAAAGAAATAACAATGATGGAAGTGACGAGAGGGCCATGTCCCCTCCAGATGGAGGGCTCTGAGAAAACCCTTCACCCAGCAGAAATGGCAGGAGAACTGGATGGACAGAATTAGATGGATCTGGACATGACCAAATGTATTCATCTGTATCTTAGCACCCTGCTGTTGTTCCTTACAGAAATTTGTGTAACACTTACTTTCTTCATCTACAGAACACAGATGTCAATAACATCCTGCTCAGCAGCTTGTGGAGAGGAGGAAATACAAGCACAACTTGGTGGATTGTATAGTGCTTAACTGAATGGGAAAATGGAAAATGATATTAATAAAATTGAATGATGTCAATAGCACAGTAAATAGCACAGTTGTAGCCATGTATGAGGACCTTGGGGAAATTGTAGCTACAATCTGATGTTATAGGATTATATGCATGGGTTGTACCAACAGAAGATACTAGTTTCATTTTGTCACATTAAAAGTTATTGACACAAAACCAAAAACATTTTCATGAAAAATACAGCTATTCAAAGGAAAATATGTAAGACATGAGGACAACTGTCTTTGTCAAGGTGGGAATAGGGATGGGGAAAAGGGGACAAACATAAACACACATGGGAGGAGTTCCATGGACAACAGGGAAATGCAGCCAACAGTCTGGAGGAGGGTGTCCTCTGTGCTGGAGGAGAGGGGAGGGCCAGAGGAGGGAGAGCATGGAGATTAAGCAAGGAATTAAGTGGGAAAGAGAGGAGGCAGATGAAACATCAGAAGCAAACAATGTTGAGATGTATCCATGGCCACAACTGTCAGCAGTGATCCATGAACAAAAGTGCCATATCTGTAATGGTTTATTACCATATCCAAGTTGAATTTACAGCGACTCATAGTGTGGAATGACACAAATTTTGATGACTGGTGAACTCAGGGAGAGAGCAGGCATCCAATATTTGTTAACTACCAGTTGGAGTGAGTTCCTTGAGAAGCCAACTTTGGTCTGGTGACACAGTGAGACCAGGTTGCACTGTCATGAGATCAGGGTCCTTATGGAGTCATTCAGCAAGGATAAGCAACTGGCTCCTGGCTATATGGAGAAAGACCTGCTTGAACAGATCCACTCAGGACTTCCTGAAACATACAGCCTAAAAAGAAAGCTGTGGAAATAGATGAGTGCACAAGATCATGGGTAGGACAAGAAGTACCTGGGGAACACAGACTTAAGAAAAGGGAGAGAAGGAGGCTAAGAAAGAGCTAAAGGTAGTGAGCAGGACACAGACCAAACCCTGATGCACAAAGCATCAGTAGTCACTCAAAAAGCATGTGGTGATAGTTGTTCAGAGGCAGCATTCCATCAGTACAGCAAATACCTGAGATAACCAAGGCATAAAGACGCAAGGTTTACGTGGCCTCACTGTTGGGGAGGTTCCAGTCCACGACTGGTTGGTCCTTGTTGCCTGGGCCACCCCTAGCTCTTGACTGTTGTTTCAGAATTAGCTGTCGTGGAAAAGTCTGAATCAAACTGAAGGTGAATGGACACAGATAAGAACCCAGAGGGGCCTAATTCCTACTCTATCACCCAGAAACATGTGTACATCAGCAGATGACAGGCCAGATGTTTTCACATTTGTGCTGGTGTTTCTGAGAGCTCTGCAGGGGGAAGGGAATACCCTTAGAAGGAGGAAGAAGAGGCGCTGCAAACACAGCATGCATGTTATGATGGTGGTAAAAGACTCACCTCCGCATCCATTTTGATCTCTTCCTTCAGGGCCTGTGAGGACAAAAGCAGTAGTTCAGGCTCCTGCTGACATTGCTCCAAACCCTATACTAACTCTCTCCTGAGTCCCCACTTTCTCTCCTATTCAGTCCCATCTTCCCCAGATGTCTTCACCACCTCAGCCCCCTGGTACTCAGGCTGGGATCTTCTAATCTAAGGCTGATGGTAGTAAACTTCCCTTATCACATCAATTACATCTCCTCCAAAAGAAGATGCCCAAATCCTGAGGTCCATCTTTCTCTGGGAAGACAGCTGGAAACATGAGGCCTCCATGGAAATGAAATATTCCCCCAGATGACGATTGGAAATGCCAGTGTCTCATCTTACTGCCTTGGAGACAAGGCAGTAAGAAACAGTCATCCTTTTTTCCTTTGCCTAGCTGAGTATACTATGTTAAAAGAACAATGCTGGACTACTTCACATGAAGGGGGAAGGAACAAACACGTGAGCCAGGGGTCAGAGGATCCAGTGGATAAAAGGGGAGAGAAAAAGACACAGGAGAGAGAAGGAACAGAAGTAAACAGTCCACGATGGCACAGCAGTAGTACCAAACTTCAGTGCACTTGTAGGCCAGCTTTATCGAAATATGGTTCCTAGTTCAGAAGGTCTTGTGTTGAGTAGAGAAGAGGCTAAGAATCTGCATTTTCTCAGGCACTCAACTGGTCATTACACAGGTCAACCACCCCCTTCGAGGAAACACTACAATTGTATAAAAATTGACTTTGCATTCATTTTCAGAGCTGCTATGTCGAAGAAAAGCCATTCCTTTCCCCAACTCTTTCCCAGCCACTCTTTCTGCTCCCAGCCTGTTTGCTCCACACCCTCAGTATCCTCCTCAGCCTCACTACAAAAGCTTCTACCTCTTATTGAAAGGGGTCTTCACTTAATAGGAAGGAAATGAGATAATATGCTAATATGAAGCCAATTATTCTACGGAATACATTTCTAATATTTTTAAACTTGGAGCATGTGCCCATATTTAAGAAGAGCTGCTAATTAAGGAAAATGATGATAGAAAATGCACAATTCAATTTCAAAATTGAGCTGAAAAGAAGGGGTAGAGGGTCGCACATGTGTTCCTATGGACTACCCTCCCACTCCAGAAGGCCAGGTCATAACCTTGGACCCTATTGCTGCAACTCTAGCTCTTCTCAGCCTGGAGATACAGGAAAACAGGAACTGCTAGACCCACCAGTGGGGCCCAAGGAATGTGAACATTCTGCACAAGCCGGAGGCAGGTGTTCTTATCTGCCTGCAATCCTAACTACTCAGGAGGCTGAGTTCTGCAGGCCACCTTTCAAAGCCAGCTCAGGCAGAAAAATCTGTGAGACTCTGATCAATTAGCCAGGAAAAAAGCCAGAAGTGCGCTGCAGACCAAGTGGTAGACACTAGTCTTGAGCTCAGACAGCATCCAGAAAGGCAGAGGGCCTCCACAAAATTGAAAAACAAAAAAAAAGTACAGACTTAATGTGTTAATATATCTTTCTTTTGTACTTGATCGAGCCCCTCACTGTTGGATCAGGCCTGTGGCTTCTCCCAGGTGCTCAGCCTGTAGTTAGGCAGCAAGGTCAGGGCTGGGCGGGACAGTACCCAGCTGGTGGGAAGGCTGCCAGGGCTTTGGGGCCTATGCTGTCAGTAGCACACTGGTCCTACCGGAACAGCACCGCCCTGCAAAGCGCACGGATCTCTGCTAGAAAAACTGATCCCCAAGAGTTTATCCGACCCCTAGGAGCGCCCGATCCCTACATTAGAGCTCAATCCCAGTGAGTTTACAGGAACCCTGCCAGTGCACTGGATCCCGGGAGCATGCAAGAAGCCGTGGGCGCGCCCATATCGGCTCCCCGGGAGCGTACCGGGGAGCGCACGAGCCCCGCGGGCGCGATCCCTGTGAGTGTGCACGGTTCCCTGCAGGGTGCACTTACCCAGGGGCTGGCGGATCCCCCGACCCCTTACCCTAAGCCACCAAGTCGAGGTGCAACTTGTCCTCCGGACCTGCCCACCTGGCAGCAGCCAAGTTGCTGACTGGGCGGTAGGCGGGTTCTCATTGGCTGCAGTCTTTCTTTGGGCGGAGACACCTAAGGAAGAGGAGGGTTTCATTTTGTTTTGTTTTTGACTAGGAGAAGTAGTGCTGTGGCTTAAAGCTGTAGAATGCTTGCCTGGAAGGAAAAAGCTTCAGGACAGTGCCCCAGGACACACACCCGCTCCCATACACATACTGCTTATTTTTGGCTACTGGGAAAGAAAGCAAGGCTTTGTATCTTGACATTAAGTTTTTATCCCCACGCAGGGCCTCCCTCAAGTCCCACTCCTACTCTACAATCCTAACAGGGCCTTATTTGTGCCCCGGATTCAAGATCTCAGGGGTAACCTTGTTCTCCCAGCTGCTCAGGCTAAGACCTGCTCACTCATGGGTATCTCCTCCCACCTGGTAGTCAGAGAATTCCCTTGACTGGGCTTTCCTCATGTACCCAGGGTCCCATCATTTCCTACCTCATCTCTGTCATCGCCCCGCTGGGGAATTAGTGCTGTGAAGAGTATATCATATTTTGCCAGAAAACCACAAAGTCATCCAGGTACAGAAAACAAAGAAAGGTTTATTGCCAGGAAAGGGAGAAGTGAGAAGAAGTGTTGGCTATTGTCTGAGGTGACCTAAATAACGTAGGAGTTTTAGGAGGAGACAGAAAGGGCTAGCAGGTGGAGACCCTGGTGTGGATGTGAGGACCAGGGGCGTCATGGCAGACTAGGATTTATGGCTGCTGCCCAAGTAGTAGGTAAGGGGCCCTGCAGCTGCCCAGGCCTGAAGGTCACTCTAAGGTGCTCTTGTTGCCTTCTATGGTGGTAGCTGCCCCAGAGAAGTGCCATCCCAAGGGGGTTGGAGGCCAATTATTTACTGCCTTTACTATATAGGCCTAGTGTTGCCTAGGAAGGGAGCATGCTAAGCTGTGGAGAGGGGAAGGAGCGTGCTGAGTTATGGGAAGGAGCTCACTGGGCGAACAAGTGCTGTCCTCCTAGACCTTTCCCCATGCAGCAGCCAGACTGACCTTGAACCTCTAAGTCAGTTGCTGTTCTCTAATCCAAACCTTCCCAGTGGCTTCCATTTATATCTCAACCCTACCCTCTGCTTCTCAGCCTTTTCTCAAAAAAAAAAAAAAAAAAAAAAAAAGTCATCTTCTCACTGGCAAGGCCTAGGTCACAAGCCAAATTCTAGGGACTGAGCATGTGAGCACTTTAAGTGAAAGACATGGAGAATGGGTGTTTCCTCCAAATGAAATGCTAAATTGTGGTACCGGACAAAGGTTGCTGGCTAGGCAAAATCCACTGATGATAACTTGCTGAGTCAGAAGAGCTTTGGGGAAGTCTGGGAGAAGGACCCTACAAGTTCTTGAGAGCAGAGATTAAGCATGTGAACTCCACACCCCAAAATTCTTGGAATGTTATGACAGGAATGTGATAGTATATCTTATGTTCAGTTCTGACTCTCTTTGTGTGTGTAAGAACATCCCATTGTACTGAGTGATCATCTGCTTCAGCTTAAAGTACTTTGTGGTAGGTTAGGGGTATAGTAATAGTTGCTTTAGGTCACAAAACACAGAAAATTCCCATTCAAATGCATTAAACCATAAGAAAATAGTGGCTCACGCCTGTAAGGAGACTGAGATCTGAGGATCACGGTTCAAAGCCAGACTGGGCAGGAAAGTCTGTGAGACTCTTATCTCCAATAAACCACCAGAAAACTGGAAGTGGTGCTGTGGCTGAAGTGGTAGAGCACTTACCTTGAGCTGAAGAGCTGAGGGACAGTGTCCAGGCCCAGAGTTCAAACCCCTCGACAGATTAAAAAGAAAGAAAGAAAGAAAACATAGCTATGACCAGGCACTGGTGGCCCACACCTGTAGTACTAACTTCTCAGGAGGTTGAGATCTGAGCATCAAAGTTGGAAGCCACCCAAGACAGAAAGTCCGTAAGACTCTTCTCTCCAATTAACAGGTCCCAGTCTCACTCATGGGTCTCAAGACTTTAACATTTCCCCAAAGCCCCAGCTCTCAATCTGATCATGAGGGGTTTTAGGGTCCAATCTCCAAACTTTGTACGACACTGATATTCAGACCATACCACATGCATCTCAGAATTGTTATTGTAGGGACTATTCATTGAAGTTTCGTGCTATCCTTTGCCAGCCAGAATCCTTTCAGAACTTTACTGATTCACAGAATTAACAAATTATTTACAAACTCATTTTGCTCTATTGCAGCATGTTTAATTGAAGGTATTGCCTCCCTAAATTTACTTTACGGAAATGTCACAATTGTTTGATTTGAGGTCTCAGAGATGTTGATGTCTATTTATGGTCCTTTGCCAGAATAATTTGGAAGACTGGGATGATTAAAGATTTGGGAAACTTTTATATGAATTATTTAGTTTTATCTTTCTCCCCTACTTTCCTGTAGAAAGGTTGCTAATGGAGCTTTGACCCTACCAGTGATAACTTAGAGAATATGAAAACACTCTGAGTAAACAAGATGCTCTTAATGTACTACTATTCTATATGAATACCAGAACCAAAAAAATTAAAACACAATGAAACCCATTTGTATAATTACTAGCCACTAATTTAAAAAAAATAAAACTACACACATTAGCTCCAATTTGAGCTTCTTGCCTCTATGGAAAATTCTTTTTTTTTTTTTTTGGTTGGTCGTGGGGCCTGAACTCTGGGCCTGGGCACTGTCCCTCAGATCTTCAGCTCAAGGCTAGCGCTCTACCACTTGAGCCACAGTGCCACATCCGGCTTTTTCTGCTTATGTGGTGCTGAGGAATCGAGCCCAGGGCCTTATGCATGCAAGGCAAGCACTCTACCACCTTCCCAGCCCTCTATGGGTAATCTGAAGGCTTTATAAACTTGTGGCCAGAATTAATCCCATGTCTCCATCCAACTCCAGAACACTCTGGGAAATACACTGGATACAATGTTTAGTGGTTTTTATTTTCTCAGCCCACAACATCATAACCAACCAAGCCCATCCCTCAAATGTTAATATGAACTGAACAAATACTATGAGCACTGGTGCAAGCCGTGAGGAAAACATGTTAGGGAGATAGTTCTGAGAGAGTACCTGGAGGATGTAGTTTTGGAAGCATCTCAGGCAGAAGCAGGGGAGTCAGTATCCAGCATGCATTGGCCTGTTTTTGGACATTTCTGTGAAGCCACCTGAGGAAGGGTTACACTGAGTAAGGTCCTGAATGTCTAGGTAGAAGTGATAAGCTAAGGGGAAAAAAAACCAGAATGTAAATATGATCTTGAGAACATCTGGGGTGGGGGGTGGGGGGGAAACTTGCCATCACAAAACAGTCCAGTGGATTCTAGAGGAACCTGAAGCCAGGCTCCCTTCCACAGGTGCACTTCCCCTGGTGGCCCAAGAAGACCTGTGATTTATGCAAACACAAGGAGAACCCCTACCTCACCTTCATTTGAATGAAAGTCTGTTGGGATGGGTGCAGTCAGCCTGGCCACACTCCCCTTCTGGCTGTACAAATTAAGTTGTTTAGCTGAATTTTCAAGTCAGCTGGGAGACACTACCCTTTGCTACCCCCTGCTGTTGTAACACTAGGCCAAATAGAAGTCTTCTTCCCAGGGATCTTGCTTTCTCCTTAGTAGAGCAGGCTGAGCTGGTAACATGGAGAGAGCAATAGCAGAAGCTGCAGTTACAGTGGCAGAGAAGGCCATAGCTGCAGGAGTAGTGGTGGCAGCAGCGGCAGAGGTGTAAAGGCCACTAGCCCAGCAGCGACAGTGACAACACTGGAAATAGCTGAAGACCTGCAGAGAGAAAGCGGCCAAAGAAGAAACACCAGGGAGCAAAGGGAGTGGAGACAGAGGGCCGTGATAATCAGAAGATGAGAAGCTGTGAGCTGTGTCACTGCAAGAGCCACAGAGAGCGGCCAAGCCTTAAGGCCAGGGTCTCAGGCACCCTAGGACCATGAGCTATAACATGAGTTGCTGTCTAGGGCTGAGGATCCCAGCATCCTTTACTTAGGAGCTAGAATACTTACTGCTCTAGGCTGAGGGTTCATCCCTGAGGCCTGTAAGAGAACTGGCACACTCATAGGTGCCACCTCTTGCTGCTTCCTTCAGCCTGCTGCCACTTCCCACTGCTGCTGGATGCCCAGAATTAAGGCAGCTGTCATGTACCAGGGCTTCTCTGGGTTAAAGCCCAGAGAAATAAGCCTCCAACCCAATGCCCAGAGACCCAATATGCCCCTCATTATTAGGATTTTGAGCTGTAAGCCTCTATGACTGCCTGCATACACCCCGCGCCTTCAGCTACTCTGGACTTATTTTTTATAGAATAGACAAGTTTAAGTGTTGTTTAAGAATATGTTGAAAAATTGAAAATTCTTCCCAAAGACATGGAGAAGTGGAATGGAGCTCTCAAGGATATGTAGAGCCACAAGTTGCTTCTTCTCCAAAAACAAACAAACCAACAAACAAAATACAAGTCAGAGAAAAAGGAAGATGACAGTGTAGTTTCACTTCCGGTTGTGGATACATTTCCAAATATTCAGGACATTCCAGTATCAGTGGTTTGCACAAAATGTGATGTCATTAATGTACTGAGAGAATATGGGTAGAGATGAACCTTTGTATTTTACCCATTATCTGTAAAGCTTGCCTACAGTAAGGTGCAATACCTCTTTATACTTCAATAAAAGACCCCAAAAACATGGAATCATCGTATCATACATTATTCAGAAACAGTGTAAATTTCCCTGTAAGATACCTGCTGTTGTAGGAAAAGGATGCAGAATTTATTCCAATAATGTGGGATAATAAAGTAGGATTACTTCCAAGTTTTCAATATTGCAAGTAGAAACTTATCTTAAAAACATAATTAAGGCAACTGTCCTAATGTTTAGGGCAGAAGACTAGGTATTTCTTATGAAGCTATAGTACCTTTTAGCAAAACAGCCCACCTATAGATCCATCACCAAGAGCCTCCCATACAACACAAAATAAATCTGTGTCACCAATGTTGCATTCCAAATATCTCTGCTTGCTCCCTTGCCCCTACAAAAAACCAAAACCAAAACAAAACAAAACTGATTCAAGCATGAAAGTTGAAGCTACCAGGAAAGGCATCCTGGCAACTGTTTCTGTTGTTTGGGTTTGATGGGACAGGGTCTCACTATACAGCCCAAGCTGGCCTGATACTTGCTAGGTAGCCCAAGTTGGTCTTGAATCTGTTACTGTCTTGCCTCTGCTTCTTCAGTGCTGGAATTACAGGCATGTACCACCATGCTTGCTCTGGCAAATACTTTCAATATTTAGTTGACTAAAAAGACTGGCTAGCTGGGTTAGTGGCTCACACCTGTAATCCTACCTATCGAGGAGGTTAGGATCTAAGGTTCATGGTCCAAAGCCAGCCTAGGCAGGATAGTCTCTGAGATTCTTATCACCAAAATCTAGGGGTGGAGCTGTGACTCAAGTGGTAGAGTACTCATCGTGAGCAGAAAAGCTAAAAGACAGCACAAGGCTGAGTTCCAGACCTAGTATCAGCACATTACAAACGAACAAATAAACAAAAAGTGTATTATTAAGTCTCTTGCTGATAATAGTAGCACAAAAGTCAGACCAGAAGCTCATATTACCAGGCATGCGAGTGGAAGTAGAATTACATGACAAAGCAGTTCAAGTTTCTCTACAAGACCTTCTATGCATCTTCTATGGCAGGAGGAGCTTCTGGACAACACTGAATGAAGTACTTATTCAGTTTTCTGAACAGTGTAGACATAGCTCCATCTTTTCCTTTAGAAGTGAAATTAAGAGAAGTGTGGTCATTTTTTTCAGACTAAATTTATGTTTTGTTTTGTTTTTTACTTTTTGTGGATGTCCATTTTTATAAAAGAAACTCAAGAAAAGAAAAAAATACATGTTACAAAAAGTAGCTATTTACCTTCCAATTTTGCACAAGAAAATAATTTTGGACTTTTACAATCTCATGCCTAGATATGAAATACAACCATGTGACCATAAACCAAAGGCTACTTTAAAACATATGTGAAGTCTAGAAAAAGATTCTTAAAAATTCAATTTGGACATTTGACACAGAAGTTGAAGCTGATCCTTACCAAAATCATAAATAATTATGATCATTTTGCTGAAGAAGAGGGAACAATTGTCAAAATTCTGCACAGTAACATAAATGAAACATGCTAAGTTAACTCAGAATATGCTCGAAAACTATTTGTCAGTCAGTGATCCTGGTAGGAGTGAGGAGCATCTATGCTCAAGCCTACAAAATCATGTGGTACAGGGTAGGCACTTTCCTTTCATACTTCTCATTGGCTGTCTTGACTGACTGCATCAGTGGTTTTGTGTGGACTTCAAATGATACATATGACGCTTCAGAGAAAAAAAAGGTTCCCCCCCCACCTCTGTCAGACATTAAAGCATGATTTAGAGATATCAATATGTTCCTCTCAGAAGAAAAAAAAATACTGGCTAAATATGTTCAAGAAAAATGTACAGGTTATTAAAATGTAAAGGAGTACTTTTTTGATGTATAACTCTGTCACGACATACTTGTCCTTTATGACCTACCACTGCAATCCACTAATAAAGTATTATCTACAAAAAGACAACAAACTTGATGTAAGGCATAACCACATTAATTTGTCTTTGAAAACTGAACTAGTAAAAGATCGATAGTGGATCAATGAACAGCTATGAACAGATGCCATTTCGTGTGTGTGTGTGTGTTTATTTCTTGTGTTTTGCATGCTAATTTTACTTGTGCACTTGCTCTCAAAACTATTCATATAGTCTATAGTTCAAGTATCTTAAAATATGATTAGTGTCTATTAATTCTTTGTAAAAGCACCATTTGGGGGCCTCAGAATTTAATGGCAGGCTATTTTAATAGGGGGAGAGGAAGAAAGAGGGCAGAGAGGGAAGAAGAGGGCAGGGAGGAGAGGAAGGTGAGGGAGGAAGGGAAGAAGGAAAGGAGGGGGAGGAGAAAAGGGTGAAGGGGAGAGGGGCATGGATGAAGGGCAGGGGTGGGGCGGAGGGGGAGAAGAGGCAAAGAGGGAGGGCAGTAGAGGAGGGGGAAAGCAGAGGAAAGGGGGGCAGGAAAGGAAGGGGCAGGGGAGGGCGGGGGAGGAGGGGAGGAGGGGAGGGGAGGGGAGAGGAGGAAGACAGAGAGGAGAGAAGGGAGAGAAGCAGGAAGCGGAACAGGAAGAGGGTGGGAGGAGGCCAACCTTTTCCTCCAGAGAGGGAGAAGCCTCGGCGCCCAGGCCCAGAGGCCCGTCCGCTGGGTCCTAACCAAGGCCGCTGGTCGCAGAGACTGAAGAGCAGCTCTAGCCCGCGGAGGCCCCACACCGGAAGTCTCGCCTCCTCCTCCCGGGATCGCCCCTCCTCTTCCGCTGAGGAGCCCACAAATAGAGCTCCCAGCTCCGCGGCTCTGCAGAGGCCGAGCGGGTCGAGTCCTCTTCGGGCCCTCGGGAGCCATCCACGCCTCTCCTTCGCTGCTCCTCTGCGGGCCTCGTTCGGGTGCACCGTGGCACTTCCCCTGAGAGCTGAGCGCGGCCCGATTGTGCTGAGCGTCCTGGCGTTCATGGATGGCAGGCTGGGCGCACGGCGGCCGGGTCCTGGGGCTGGAACTGCAGCTGTGGTCAGGGGACCAACCCCTGAGAGGCCTCTGCCAGAGCAACCAAGGTGTTAGTGCGCTGCTCACCTGGGCTCAGCTCCACCCACGCCTGGGCCCCGCCCATACCGCTGGCCCCTCCCTCCCTCGGCCCAGACCCAGCTGAACTCCCACCTGCCTCACTTCCCATCCCCAGACCCCCCTTGCTACCTGGATGGGGACCCAGGCCAGGTGCTCCCTCTTGGGGGAAATATGGCTGCCCTAATAAGCCTCTTTGCCCTGTGCCTGCCTGCCTCTGTGTGGTCCCCTGGGATGGATGTGTCCCATCCTCTTTCAGAAGGAATGAAGTTTCTGGTTCAAGGGTCTTTATATCCTGCCCTGGTGCAATATGAGGAGTGTGGCCTCCCACAGCCGGTGACTGCAGAGAAGGCTTCTCAGAGTAAGAGTGGTGGTATATGTATGTGAAATTCACCTATGTCATTTAATGACACACGTACATGGTATCTATGCATATGTCATATATGTGCATCAACCATTTTCTGCCCTGAGTTTTAATATATTGAGAGAGGTAGAAGATGGACTCCAATGAAAATGGAATACTATATGAAACAGTACACAGGAAAAATTGAGTTAAAAACATGGTGCTAGAAATGAAAACCTTAAGACAATCACCAAGGTAATCTCTCAGAAAGTAGAACAAAAAGAATGCAAGAAAGAGAACTCACTTCCTTGGTGGCTCATGCCTATACACCTAGCTTCTAAGGAGGCTGAGTTTGGAGGATTTTGTACCAGAGCAGCAATGAAATATTCTCAAGACTCAGGTCCAAATGACTAGCAAAAAGCTGGGCTGGAGACATGTCTTATAATAGAGTGCCAGCTGTAAACAGCCAAGGGGAAGGAGATCAAGCACCCTCCCTCCCAAGGGAGGGGGAAAGAACGACTCATAACTCAAAGTTGGAGTTTGTAAACTGAATGTGTTCGATAAATGCTCAGTGTAATAAATATGTCCATATTAACCCACTTGATTACAAAAATTCAGGACAAAGGGTGACAGAGTGAGGACGCTCAAAAAGACAGCCAGGTCCCATATGAAGGATCAGGAATCAGCTTTGGATTTCTCTGTAGCAACCTGAAAATGAGCAGAGCAAGCACTGCCTTCAAAATTCTTAAGGAAAATAGATGTAACCCTAGAATTCATGTACATAGTCGAATTAAGGCCAGTTTTAATACAGATATTTTCAGACATGTAAAACATTTATTTCACCAGGTGCATTTATTCAAGGCTAAAAGGCACCATGTGTTGGGACTCAGGCCTGCAATCCTAGCTACTTTGGAGGTTGAGATCTGGAAGAGTGCAATTTGGAGGCCAGTCCAAATAGAAAGTCCATGAGACTCCATCTTCAAAATGAGCAGCAGAAAGTCGGCTGAAGGCCTGGCTCAAATGGCACAAGATCATGAAGAAGAAACCTAATGAGCGCAAAACCCTGAGTTCAAGCTCATTATTCCCTAAACCTGTCTTATATACTGCACTTACTATGTGTTGACTATCACGTATGCAGTGTTCCTGAATCATTTATCTTACATAGTGTTTGCATTCAAACAATAATGCATCCACAACCAACCAATTGCCCTAAAATCTGTACACCTTTACTATGAGCAACCGTGGAGCTCCCTCTGCTGTATGTTTATTTTTCTGCAGTTAGTCAAACAATTGGGGGCCCTTTCTGAAAATATTTAAATGCAAACCTGCACTATTGATTATCTCATAAAAGCCACCCTGAGTTGAAAACGATCATTATAAATTTTTCTGCTATGCTCCATTTGGACAGAATAGCATCAAACCATAAAGACAGCTTCAGTGGCTCCTTGCAGTCCTGGGTGGATTGAAGGCTGAATATATAGTGTAAAACGAGATAAGGCTTGCAAATAGCCTATGTGTGTGAATCATGGTAATGTCTAATAAAATGCAAATGCAGTGAATAGTTGGCACATTGCATTTTTAAGAGAAGAATGTCAAAGAAAAACTATACACATTCAGAATAGGATAAAACCTTTCTCTAGTATTTTCTATTCTTCATTGAGCTGAACCTGTGGATCCAGGGAATAGGGAAGCCTCCCTTTATATGTGATCTGTATATGTGAACATAAATATATAAATATATTAACTGGCTATATATATGGCATAGCATGAGGGGTATATGCAAAAAAATCAGTATATAAACCTTATCACACTTACTATATTGCTCAACTCCTAATGCTCCATTGATTATAATACAAGCATCGTAATGATGATGCACAGACCACCTGTTAATATAATATTACCTTTTGTACTTTGGAATTGTAGACTAGGTCCTTCCAACCCCTTTCTTTGTTCTTTTGAAAGAATGAGAAATCCTAGTTTCCAGAAATTTTTCTAGAGCTAAGCTTAGAAAGGAGTACACACATGAAAACCCTGACCCCATTAAGTTGGTGTCTGGAGCCTCTGGAAGACAATCAGCAAAGAGCCAAAGCCCTTACCAAAAGTGAAGCTTAGCCAGGCACTAGTGCTCAAGTCTGTAATCCTAGCCACTTAGGAGCTGAGATCTGAGAATGGAGGTTCAGAGCCACCCTTGGCAGGAAGGTCTCTGAGACTTTTATCTCCGATTAACCACCCAGAAGCCAGAACTAGAGCTGTGACTCAAGTGGTAGAGCACTAACCTTGAGCAATCAGGCTCTGAGTTGAAGCCCCAGGACTGGCACCAAAATATTAAAGGTTATCCCAAACCATGATCTAATGACTCTTACAACTAACTGGAACAGTAGACTTCCAGTTCATCCACCATCCATTTCCAAAGCCGAAAATCATTTCTTCTCTGATGACAGTGAACAATTTTAGCCCTGACTGGATTCCCTGTGCCTGTTTGCATGTCTGGGTTTCTGTTTGTTTGCCTGTGGATGTGTGTTCATTTGCAATGACATCAGAGACAAATAGCCACCCTCAGCGAGCTACTTGCCATGAAGTGTGTCTTAGGGATAGAGAAGTCACAGATGGTAACTTTGTCGGTTGAATCTTGTAGAGGATGTGGTTGAAATTTCTCTCCCTGGTCATTCTGATCTACATGAACCATGAATGGCAATTGCAATACACATGAATTTTGTCAGGATCACCCAGGCTGAAGTATGGAGTATTTTTGCTTTCTTCCTAAAAACTTGGTGATGCTTCCCCTTTGGGTACATACAAGAAGCATGCTTTGTTTCTAAATAGAACTTTTGGGAGTGCAAATACCATAGAAGACACAAAGATATCAGCAATCAAATTTCATCAGACTTAAGAAACTAGGCATTTCTAAACACCATAACTCTCATTATCATGATTTTGAGCCAAGACAGTGACATTCTATTGTCCCTCTTCTCCAGCCCCCCTCTGGGAACATGTACAATATTACTGTGATCAAACCTGATGATGTGAATAGCAGAAAAGCTCTGCAAATTTAAAGAAACAAAAAAGGAAGTCACATTTGCTTACAATACTTTCAATTATTTGAGAAATTACAATAATCTTACAGATAATTGGGAGACAAACTATTGTTTGTAACAAAACAAAACAAATATAGTGATGTACTAGGTACCTCTAAATGCTTTAAGCATTCTCTTCATACTCTAGCCACTCTTCCTACATAAAACTGCTTGAACCAACAACCTACATCACTTACAAAAATTGTATTCCATATATTGGAATGTAACAAATACCATTTCTGTTTAATAATCAGAAATTGGATCTAATTGTAAGCTCACATCAGCTTGCTTGATTCTTTGTGCCCTAAGTCTGTGACTATAAAACATGATTTTTGTGTCTTTCATTCTTTCTGGCCCTCCTTCATCTTTCCTTCCTCCTTTGTTCCATCATTCCTTTCTTCTACCTTTACTTCCTTCCTTTCCTTCTTTCCTCCAAACTAACTAACTTACTTACTTACTTCCTGTCTCTCCTGCTTTGTTCCTATGTTTTTCTTTCCTTTCTCTTCCCCATTCCTTCCTTTCTTCCTCCCTCCCTTTTTCTCTTTCTTGCTTTCTCCGTCCCTCCATCCCTCCCTCTTGTCCTTCTTTCCTTCCTTCCTTCCTTCCTTCCTTCCTTCCTTCCTTCCTTCCTTCCTTCCTTCCTTCCTTCCTTCCTTCCTTCCTTTCTCTTTGTCTGATTTGGAATTTGAACTGAGAGGCTTGTGACTACATTGCTGCTTCTTCCTCTTTCAACCTAAAATTCTTCATTTTGTTATGCTGTATGTCATATTGTTTTTGCTATTTCACATTATCTGGATCTTCTCTATTGCTTCTCTTCTTTCTCATCCTGCTTTTCTATGTTATTCCTGCCCCTACTCCTGTTTTTCTCTTTTGCCTAGTTTTATTCTCAAGTATTATTTTTTTCCAATTAATTTCATTCCTATAATTCATAATTAGTATCTTATTTCATGAAATATTATCTTACGTCCTGTTTTCATCTACTCTTTTTGGAATCGTAGTATAATTACTTTTACCTGGGGCCTGCTCTTTTTATTTCCATTGCTGCTTTAGCTATCAGTTGTGGAACTGAGAGGTTGGTTCATTTCCTTGAGTTTGTGAGTTAAGTGTTTTTTGTTTTGTTTTGTTTTTTACTATAAAACAAATCCTTTAATTTTTAAAATGTTTTATAAAACAATGTTACACTTAAGCCAGCCCTGAAGATAAGCACAAAATTTACCAGTTTACACATTTAAAAAAAGACAAAAACAAAAACCCACAACAAACTCAATCACCCACTCTGTGCATAGGACGATGCTAGGTGCGATAAAAGGGAATCTTAGCCCTAGAAACACGATTTCACTTTCTGGAACTGCACCATTTCCTTTCCCAGAGAAACCTATTGTTTCTGCCACCTATTTCCACATGTAGCACACAAAAAAGTAGACCCATTGCACAGCAACAGCTGTGATCTCTAGAGAAAAAGCAGCTCACAGACTCCAGGCCAAAACGACCAGTTTTGTCATCTTCTGTGGCTGTGACAAAACACCTGACCAAAGCCTGCTAAAAGGACTAAAGGATCCTTTTGGCTCAAGGTTTTATGGATTTCCATCCATGGTGACTTGGCCCCGTCTGAGCCTGTGTGGAGGCTGTTGAGCTTGTGATGGTCAATAAGCAGAAGGAATGGCACAGTGGAGAAGCCAAGGTCCCAACCGCCCTTCCAGGGTGGGTCCCCATGACCTCACTTCCTTCTGCCTCCTAGGTAACACCAGAGGCTAGTGGCCAGCCTTGAGCACATCAGCTCTGAAGCACATTTCAGTTTCAGATATTCATAGATACTGGATGGAGCTCAGGAGGTTGCATGGTAACATTCCCTGCAGATGTAAGCCTCCCAATGCTAGAAAAGGGATTGAAAGACTGCCTGGAGTCCTGTGACTCACCTTGCCTGTGAGCTGTGAGCCCTGGAGCCTTCAAGGTCTTTGCAAAGCAGGACACGGTTTAAGGATAACATCCTCTTGCCCCTGATGGTGAGGCAGGGATCTCACAGGCCTTTCACTGTAGCTGCCATTGTAGTGCACTGAAATCAGGAGTCTGAAGTGAGCAGTTTGTCCTTTTATTTTTGCAGCTGGACTATGAAGACTGTGTCCCTGATGACCTCTGGCCTCCACTATATTCTAGTGATTTCAATGGGAACAGAAGGTAAAAATTCCTTGGAGATTACTTCTCAGACTGTGATACAAGCTAAAGAAAAGAAATTAACTATATAACTTGGGGGGTAAGGGGAGTCATGAGGGCAAACACTCAGAGAACCTGAGGGAAGGGGTGACACTGCTGAAAGAAATGTACTCAGAGCCTGACTGCTGTAACTGTAATCCCTCTGTATTTCACCTTTATAATCAAAAGAATCATCTGATTCTTAGAATGAGAGTGAAGCTCAGCCCACACTTAGAATGAAACCGGGACAGGTAGCTGCAAGCAGGAATTCCTGTATTGTGTACAGTGTGGAAGGAGTTAATGAAGTGTGTGGCCCACACCCATCTCACAACTGAAGCACAAGTTTTCTGTGTTGAAACTCCAAGTGTTTCTTCCAGTCCACCTGAAGCTGTGTCTTCAGAAAAGCTGGGCTTGCCACAAGTATATTTGAAAGGGAAGAGTTTTTTTTCTGCTTCTCATTGTGAACGTGAGACCCAGCTATTCAGTCTCATGGCCTTGGTCCTAAGGCATAGATTGGAGCCATGCATTATCCTTCCCAACCCAGTCTCTTATCCATCTCCTCACATCCTCCTTCCACCTTCCTTGTGCCTGATAAACATTACATGAGGTTGGACACAAGACTCATGCACGTATTCCCAGCTAGTGGGGAGGCAGCAATTGGGAGGATCACAGTTCAGGGCCAGGGCAAGTAAAACTGTTAGCATGACCGCATCTCAAACAGTAAGCTAGATGTGGTGGCATGCACCTGTGTGTGTACCTCCATGGTTGATTGCAGGTTCAAAGGACCGTGGTTGGACTTGAAATAGGACAAGCCAGCAGGGGCTATGATAGATTTGCCTGAGAGAAGAGTAGGGAGTAAATTACCGGTGTGGTGTGTCACCAACAATGATAAAAACTGACATCATGCAGGGCACTGGTGGCTCATGCCTGTAATCCTAGCTCCTCAGGAGGCTGAGATCTGAGGACTGCAGTTCAAAGTCCATTTGTGGAGGAAAGTCCAAGAGACTCTTATCTAAAATGAACCACAAAAAAGCCACAAGTGGTAGCCTTGAACACAAAGTTTAGGGGCAGTGCCCATGCCCTGGGTTCAAGCCCCAGGATCAACACACACACACACATTATGACACAACTAACCTCACATTGAAGTAGACAAGAATTAAATTATTAGGCAAAAATACTTTACCTTAAATGACAAATATCTGTTAGTAGATTAAAATAAGAATAGAAAATTCGTCTGCTATAGACAGTGGATCACAGGTCATCTGTACCAGATGCAATATCAATACACAACTTTATTGATCTCAAATAAATTTTCCGTTTATAAAGAAAACTCTACAAAAAGATTGTAAATTTTGGTACATATTTGTTGCTTATAATCCAATAAAACTAGAAAGAACAATAAATAGCTGAACCAAAATATCCACTTGAAAAGAGCATACTTATTTCTAAATCATCCTTGAAGAAAAATTGAGAAAGGAAAGGAAAACTACCTGAAATCTCCTCACAAGAGAAAAGGAAAATTCTCGTTAAAACATTCTATCTTCAGCTTTGTTTCCCCTCTCATCACATCCAGCACTGAAGCTGTTAGGTCATTCATTTGGGCAGTGATTCCAGCCCAGGTCCCCGCCAGCGGAGTCTGGGTCCCCGGCCCTGCGCCCCGGCCCGGGACACCGCACCCCCACTCCCGCACTCCGCCCCCAGACTTCGCCCCAGTCCGGAGCTCGGCGGGCGCGTCCCGGTCATCGTCCCCTAGTCCAGGGAGGCGGCGGGGAGGGAGGAGGTCCCGGCGGCCCCGGCCCCCTCCCGGTCGGTCCCCCAGCACCTGTCCGGGCTTGGAACCATCCTGGTCCGCCCTGGAGCCCCGTCGCCTCCCTCCCTACGGCCCCTCCCCGCCGGCCACAGGGGGCCCTCCCCTCCCGGCCCGGAGCTCCTCCCCGCCGACCCGCGGTCCCAGCCCCCTCCCCGGGCCCCGGGCGCCCTCTCTCCCCTCCGCCCGCCCGAGGTGAGTGACCCCGCGGCGCGGGCCAGGAAACTACAGACTAGCCGGGCTCTCGGGACAGCGGCGGCGGCTGGTTCCCGCACCCGGAGCCCCCGCGACCCTCCGGAGCGGTGCGTGGAGGCCCCGCGGCTCTGCCACGCGGGTGGCGGAGCGCCGCACCCCGCCGGTCCCCCGCCGCTCGGCTGAGCGCGCAGACACGCACCCTCGGGGTCAGGTGGCCGCTCTGCTCTCGCGTCCGCACCCCCTGCCAGCTGGCCCAGGCTCGGTCTGCACCGCGAAGGGCACCGCGGGCTAGGCCGCGAACTCCCGCCAACCGCCAGCCCAGCGCGCCCGGGGAGGTTTGCTCCCAGGAGACCAGAGTTTGCAGGGATAGCGGCTGTCCAGGATTGCCCCCTGCCCACAGGGCCGCGACTGCTGCATTCGGGTGTGTGCGGGCGCACCTGTGTGTGTGCATGTGTGCGCGCCGGTATTGGGACTTGAACTCGGGGCCTCGTGCTCTTGCTGGGCTTTTTGACCAGGCTGGTGCTCTACCACTTGAGCCACAGCTCCACTTCCAGTTTTTTGGTGCTTAATTGGAGAGAAGAGTTTCATGGACTATTCTGCCTGGTCTGGCTTCAAACCCCAGTTCTTACTAGAAGGAATATCCAAAACTCACTCTTCGCAGGCTTTCTCTGGTTATGCTCAGGGCCAGCCATTGTCTGTTCACCTTTCCGTTTGTGTAACTTGTGCTCCTACGTTTTGGGCTAAATAAAGTCGCTCACTTTTCAGCTGATCCACCATTCTTTCTTTCCATTCTTTGGAGGCTAATTTGACCTTCAGGGTCTCCCTCCATGTCTGCAGACATCCAGCGCAGGTTCATTAGGCTCAGATATTGGTTCAGGTATTCACAGCACTGCTGGCCATTATTAATAGGTTAGCTAGAAAAGATAGATTAAGTGGCTCATGCCTGTAAAACTGGTCACTCCGGAGGCTGAGATCTTAGGATAGCGGTTTGAAGCTAGCCCACGCATCCAAGCCTGTAAGATTCATCTCCAATCAACTCCCTCCTGAAAAGCAGAAGTGGCTGTACTAAGCCTTAAGACCAGAAGAAAGGAAAAGAGAGATCCGTATTTCTTTATCTGGTGCACACCCGTGTGTATGTGTAGGTGTGCATGCACACACATACAGAGGCCTGAATTCAGGACCTAGGCTTTTTTTACTCATGGTTAGTGCTCTACCACTTGAGGCACAGATCAACTTCTGACTTCTTGATGATGAACTGGAGATAAGAGTCTCACAGACTTTCCTGCCCAGGCTGGCTTTGAACTATGTTCCTCAGATCTCAGGCTCCTGGATAGCAAGGATGACAGGTGTGAGCCTCTGACACTTGACTATCTTGGCTTTTTTGTCTAAGTGTGTTTTGATTACATCTACTGAGCTTTATAACTTAAAATGCAAACCAAATAGAAAACAGAAAGTGAAACTTCCAAGTTTTTCTAGGCTCTAAAAAGAAACACTAAATATTTACTCTTCCTCCTTCCTATCCTCCACCCTCTCTTCCTCTCTTTCACAGATTTACTTCAGTCACAGCTCCACTTCTGGCTTTTGGGTGGCTAATTGGAGAAAAGAGTTTTCTGTCTAGGCTGGCTCTAACCAAGTTTCTCATATCTCAGCCTCCTGAGTAGCTAAGTTTATGGGGTGCTAGCCATTAGTGCCCAGCTCTTTACTGGGATTTGAGCTTGCACTGTAGGAATAAAGCAGTGTACCATGGTGAGCTAGTCTGCAGCTCATTGTTCAATAATTAGCATGGCTAATGAGTTTGGTGAATTTCCATTGGTCGTGGATGTGTCAAAGATGTTTTTCTTCTTGTGTGCAAGCATCCTGCCTTGAGGTTTTCAGAAGAGCAATGCTTGAACCCGGGAACAGCCAAATTACTCATAGTTGTAATACCCTGACCTCCTGGTATGGCCTGGGTGTGGTAGAAGAAACACAGACCAGCTCTAACAGACAATAGTTTTGTATACAGATGTTGAAAAAAATGATCGACGTGGCTACATGCACTACTGAGTAGGATCTGCCTCACAGGTCAGTGTAGCAAAGGGTCAGAATGAGATGAAGATGGACATTTCAAGGCTTTCTCTCACTTTAACCATCCATCAGATAGCCATAGCTTCTAGTAAACACTCAGTATTTTCAGCTAAAGTGGCCCTCAGAAGTTTTCTGAAGAAAGCCAGGCAACTGTGATCACAATCTACACATCAGGGTTGTTGTCTTCACTAAGCCAGTAGGACGCTAATAATGTTGCTCAGGTGTGTGACTTCCAAAGGTGATAACTTGGAACAGATAAACCAAGAGAAGATGCTATTGTTCTGGTGGGACACATGATTTGACATCTGGGTAGATTCTAGGGAGGTACCAAGGGCTCCTTGTGGAATGAGATCTTTCCATGGTGACAGTTCGTGGTTTATCGTTTGTATAGTCATGTCAAACCTCACTAGTTTTAGCTTCATTTTGTCATAAGGGGTTTCAAGCTTGGGGTTTTTGACAAAGTAATTAAGAATCTTCTTTATTTACCTATTTCTTCATTTCTTCATTCATTCATTCATTTATTTTTGGTCAGTCTTGAGGCTTGAATTCAGCCTTGGTGCTGCCCTGAATTTGTTTTTCTCAAAGCCAGCCTTCTACCACTTTGAGCCACAGCTCCACTTCCAATTTTCTGGTAGATAATTAGACATAGAGACTCATGGACTTTCTAGTCTGGGTTGGCTTAAACTGTGATCCTCAGACCTCAGCCTACTGACTTGTGAGGATTGCAGGTATGAGCCACCAGCACGTGGCTAAAAGTATAATTTTAATGGATATTTATTAGCACCTAGAGTTTATGTGCATTTTGTCTCCTTGTACTAGACCTTAGCTCTGTCATTCCCCACCATAGCTTCTCCAGTCTGGTTTCTAGTCAGGAATCATGAAGGGACCATTACTCCTTCACAGAACATGCTAGGTTCACACTGATACATTGATTTGTGTGTGTGTGCGTGCACACCAGTGCATGCCCCATGCACACACACACAGATGTGAGCACACACACACACACACACACACACACACACACACACACACACACACACACACACACACACACACACACACACGGCAATACTGAATTTAAAGGCCTGGTGTGGGGAAATCTGTGGGGAACGCAGGCAGCAAAGATGGCCCTGAGAGGAAGTTGAGTGGGCAGAGCCGGATTTGTTTAGGCTCAGTGTGTAAACAACTCATGGAAACTTAGGTGCATGATAAGGTATGGCCTTTCAGTGATTGGTTGGTTCATTTCCTCCCTTCCCACGCAGTCTTTTGCTTTAAAAAGGGGATGCTCCCTGTTAATAAACGAGTTCCTGCTTGGTTTGACTTCCCGCGGCATCTGATTGTCTCTGGGGCTAAGGGAGGCTGGGGAACGGGCAGGCGAGCAGCTGCACTTCGCACTTACCTTTCCTTGGACCCCATCTGTCCAAGGACGGACGAAGACCCAACAGCCAGGGTGCTTTTTCTCCTCAAGTTAGCTCTCTACCACTTGGGCCATAGCTCCACTTTCAACTTTTTGCTGGTTACTTGGAGATAAGAATCTTTCTGATTTGTCTGCCTTTGAACTGATTTGTCTGCCTCAGATCTCAGTAGCTAAGATGATAGGCATGAGATACCAGCACCCAGAAAAATCAAGATTTTAAGGGGAGAGGTTTGCAAATATTTGAGTCTCCTGGGCAGCATATTCTCAGCTTGCAACAGGCAGGTGGGAGGGCTCTTGTCACTACCTCGCTCTCACTGTGCATAAGAGAGTTCCTGTACTAGTGCCCATATTCCACCTGGACTATTAGCTCACGTTTCACCAGGTAGCCTCTGGGGACAGGTGAGTTCACAGGGTGTGTTAATTGGTTCATCATTGTCATTCCATGAGGCTCCAGTTGGCACAGGAGGTGACATCTTTCTTCTCTCTCCTCTGGTCTTTTTTTTTTTTTTTTTTTTTTTTTTTGTCGGTCGTGGGGCTTGCACTCTGGGCCTGGGCTACCACTTGAGCTACAGCGCCACTTCTGGTTTTCTGGTGGTTTATTGGAGATAGGAGTCTCACGGTCTCTCCTGCCCAGGCTGGCTTTGAACCGCGATCCTCAGATCTCAGCCTCCTGAGTAGCTAGGATTACAGGCGTGAGCCACCAGCGCCCAGCTCTCCTCTGGTGTTTATATTGATTCAAGGCCCCTGTGGATAACCTCAGACCATCACCCCTACCTCCTCCAGTGTACATGGTCACCCTTAGCCCTTTCTCAACCGAGCTTTCAACTGCCATTGCCCATGAAGTTGTTAAATAGTCCTGGCTAAGCAGAGGGCTGAGATGAAGGGAGGAAGGTCAGGAGGTGGAAGCCTCAAAGTCCAATGAATACCAGGGGAAGGAGGAAGTAGACTCAGGAAGGTGCCAGCAGAGGTGAGGCCAGGACCAGGAAATTGGCTTCTCTGACCACCTGTCTGTCTTAAGGATCCCTGGGGACTGTGACTCTCCAGGATCTCCCAATCCCTTCTTCTCTCAGTGAATAGAAATAGACAGAGATGGCTCAACACCAGCACAAGTCAGACTGGGGAAAACATATACCGGGGGAGCGTCTGGCCAAAGCTGGAGCTGTGTCACTCCCCTGTTAGGACGTGTGTAATGGTCCATGAGAATGCTGGTTTTGCCTGGTGGAGATTGGTAGGAAAGTATCTGATCCTGGGACATAGGTAATATGCAAAATGGGTCACAGCTTAGAGTTAGGGAGGAGACCAGCCTGGCCCTCACCTCTTAAAGTGCCAGTAAATTTTGGTCTGGTGCCAGCTGCATGGGAGGTGGAGAGAGGGTAGGGCAGGAGTGGTTGGAAGTCAAGGCACTGGTCTGTGATCTATTGATAAGGACACCTGGGCCACTCACCAGATTATATACCCTGTGTGATGACCATAGGAGAGGCAGAACACAGAGAAGGCCAGTCCATCTGACCATTGTGGACAGTGCTGCTCCTGATGGTTCCCAGGATCCAGAATAACATAAAAGTTGGGAGCATCTGGTCAGTGGGTACTGCAGAAAGCCTGAAGGCATTGCCAGAGGTGTACAACCCAGGATCCTTCCTTGAGGCCAGCACAGGGCCTCTAACCCCATTGCCCACAGTACCACCCAACACTAGGAAAACCTCTTCTTTTGCTCATCTGACTGATCATAAATACTCTTTGTCTGCACTGTGCTTGGCTTTTGTTTCCTGGTGTTACAGGACGAAGGACTGTACTTCTAGAAGTCATTCCCAGGCTGGGCATGTAGCCTGGTGGTAGAGCACTTCCCTAGCAGGAGTGAGGTCCAGAGTTCAACCCTCAGCACTGCAAAAACAACAACAAACTCTCCTTTTCAAAGCTCCCCTGGCAGGGTCTTAATGGCTGGCATTTTCAAAGAAGTGTTTTACAAATGCCAGGGGGAATCAAAGTTAGATGAAGATAAGCAAGCAGTGGTTGCTGGGGAAATTTTCCTCTAGATCCAACCACTATCATTTCTCTGGTTTTCAGAATTTACTGAAAATAGCCAGCATATTATGATTAATAACTATGAAAAATCCAGCTAATCAAAAAGGACTTTTTGGTGTCAAGATCGTGGTGAGATACAAAGGGTGAAGTGGGTTGTGGGACTATTAACTGAGATCCAGGAAAAAGGCTACAGCCTACAGACTTGGAATGAGTAGTCTTGTCTTTTCTCTTCCCTTTTCTTCTTTTTTTTAAAGTAAGTTTTTATTGTGAAAATACTGTACAGAGGGGTTACAGTCACATGAGCAAGGTAGTAAGTACATTTCTTTTCAAGGATTGTTGCCTCTCCTTTGTTTTTTTCCATCTCTTCCTTCCCACCTCCACAACTACACTCCCCTCTACCCCCCACCCCTGCCTAAATTGTAAAGTTTGTTTTTCAACAGTGTCTTCTACATATCATTGTTGCAATGGGTCAACCTGTATCCCTATTAAAACTTTTTGTTTTTTCCCTTCCCCTCCTCAAATTATACCAATATCAAATACAGTGAAAATAGGCGGAGGAACATACAAAACAACAACAAAAAATCACATGGTGCCTTATGAATATGTTAGAAACAATAGCAAGAAAAAACGACTTGTGTCCCTATCTTGGAGTTCATTTCGCTTAACATCATCTTATCTGGTCATATGTACATAGCTTTTTGACCTTTTCTGATTGTTCCAGACATATACTCATTATTGCAAATAAGAGAAACCATAGGACCTTTGTTTCTTTGCGCCTGGCTTACTTCAATTAATATAATTTTTTCCAAGTCTTTCCATTTTCTAACAAATGGGGCAATGTCATTCTTTCTGATGGAAGTATAGAATTCAATTTTGTGTATATACCACATTTTCTTCATTCATTCATCTACTGAGAGGTATCTGGGTTAGTTCCATATCTTAGCTATGGTAAATAATGCTGTAATAAACATAGTTGTGCTGGTAGCTTTAGTGTGGTCTTGTTTGTGATCATTTGGGTAAATGCCTAAAAGTGGGATTGCTGGGTCATAAGGGGGCTCTATGTGCAGTCTTTTGTGGAACCTCCATACTGCTTTCCAACATGGTTGAACAATATCAACTCATTTTCTTGTTTCTAACAGGGACTGCCTCACTCAGCTTTCCAATCCAAACCTAGCAACCATGAAGGAAAATGTTCTCTACCACTTCAGCCTCAGCACCAGCACACACAACTTCCCAGCTAGGTTTGGCGATGTCAAGGTAAAAGCCCAGGCTTTCATTCTAGCAATTTGCTTTACACTAATCTTCTCTGTGATACTGCCAGGTCTGCTCACAGATAGTAGAGAGGTGACAGGTACATGCCATTATGAGTTTATCATATTTTTACAAATGTCAAGTATATGAACTAGCAATACAGGAAATTACTTGAATAAGCTGCATTGACCCCGAATGATCTTTTACAACTTTAGTATATAATGGATACAGATATACAGATAGGAAACTTCCTGAATCAGGCCAAGAGACTTATACTGAAAGTCTGTTTACTGAATACCACTGAAGTTCCTGGTGAGAAGTCTTGGCTCTAAAGACCTGTGCTGGCAGCAGTGTGCTGAGGGCATCCTTGTTCTCTGGTTGTAGTTTGTGTTGCTGGAAGCCCCTCTTAGATGAACTCCTTCATCAGGTATGTGGCCACACAGCTGGGCCTTGACCTGGGTACATGGGATTACATGAATGTGTTCAATTTCCATTTCATATCCTAATTTGATTAATTTGTATGTCAGATGGATGGCTTCATGTGTTCATCGATTCTCCAGTGATGGCTTACTATTTAGCAAGATTACATTAGATGCTATGCTTGAACAGGATGAGATTTCATGTCACTAACTTTCCTTCAGATCAGTCCCATTTAGTTTGGAATCTTCCAATGAAATAGGAGACGGTGCTACTCAAATTTAGTTTGAGCCTGGAGCCAGTGGCTCACACCTGTAACACTAGCATCTCAGGAGGCTGAGTTCTGGGGATCTTGGTTTCCAGCCAGCCTGAGCAGGATGAGGTGAGACTTGCTGCCAGTTAGCCACCAAGGAAGCTGGAACTTGAGCAGCATTTCACGTGGTAGAGCACTAGCCTTGAGCCTAAAAGCTAAGGCCTAAAAGCACATAGGCCCTGAGTTCAAGCCTCAGGACCAGCATACACACACAAAAAAAACCCTGAAACAAACAAAATGTTTCACTAGATGCTTGAGTTTCTGTTACGTTAATCTGGTTCATTGTGCATGCATCTTATAATGATTTACTCATAATGTGAGAACAAGGATACTGTGTGGAGCTGAGATCCTCAGGGCTTCAGGATGCTATGTGCCAGGATGCATGGCCACAGTGTGAATGAGAAAGAGTTTGCAGTAAGACCCTCAGCCTTTGCAACACTGGCCTCCTGGGCCTGAAAACTGTGCCATCTCCTGCCAAAACACTTCAGCTCATGGCAAGCTGTGTGAGCTGGCACAGGAACAACTTTCTCCTTAGCAAGATGGAATACCAATGTCCACCTCACCAGACTGTAGGGAAGACTTTAGGGAAGGTATAAAGGACTTGGTAGAGATCATGGCCCACAGTAGCTTCTCAACAGATACCTAGATGAAGATACAGCCATGTTGGCATCCTGGCCTGGTTGTGGTCTCCTTAATCAGAAGGCTTTGCTACATGTTTTCCCCTTTTATTTGCCAATATCTCCTGGATCTTTAATTTCTACAGATAAGACTATGAAGGGAATGCTACTTCTTATCTCCCACAGCAAACAATTCAAACCAAAAGCCGGTGGCTTTATATGCTATGTATTTTCACATACTTTTGCAAGAGGAAAAGGGTCTTAAGTCAAATCAAGTCCTCTCATGAGCAAACTAATACGTGGAGTTGAGGAACTCTTTTCTCCTACACCTAGACTCTCAATCAAAAATGAAGTATGACCTGAATATCTGTAACTCAAGAATGGTTCATTGGTAGGTAAGGGTCTAGATGGCACTGTCTTAATAAACATAATTGCAGTGGTGAGTGTAATAGTGTCAGGACAAAGCCATTATTTTCAGAATCAAAGACTGGTCAGAATTTGTCTTTCTTGTGATTTGATTGCTTTCCCCTTTAAACACTAGGAGGTCATTTTATCTCTTGTGGACAATTTGCATACATCGACACTCATAACAAGACAGGACTTAATCACATGAGTTTCTTTCCTACCAGTATCTTTTTGGGAAGAAATGACAGAGGCAGGATGTGTTCCTTGATCAGGCAAGAGGAGGGACTAGTGTTGTAAAGTAAAACCACTTGGAAGATCCAGAGAAGCCACCTTTTGAGAGGCCAAATTGGGAGTCTTCATTAAAAAGTTGGCATCTGCAGGCAGACTCCTGTCGCAAAGACTTGCAGTCCTGTGAAGACACTTCACACTGTTAGAAAACTGAGTCGGGAGACCAGAGAAGAAATAAAGAGCAGAAAAACCATACCAACAACCCATATGAACCACAATGGAGGCCATGTTGATCAGAGGAGAGTCAGGATATGGACACAGCACATGAGGCCTGGCTTAAAGGCTTCTGAGCTGTCTGCCCTAAAATAGTGTCACGTCAGGGGACAGGGCACAGGAAAGTTCAGAGCACGGTCCAGTAACACATCATCCAAGTCCCCACCCCTGCCTCTCCCAATTCAGGCATGCCCAGCACCTGGGGGGGGGGTGGGAATTCCTCTTCCTTCACCTGGAAGTCAAGATGGCCCCAGTTAAACCCAGTATGCTATCCACTATGTGGCCATGATGGCACTGGTTAGACCCAGCATCCCTACTTCACTAAGATGTCAGAGATTGAGAGAATTGCAGTTTTGACTCCAGCCTGGGGAATCAATTCTGGGGCTCTTGTTTTCACACAGTTTTAAACACAAATGGGGTCAGGTGGAGGTGGACTGACCCGCTGGGCAAACTCAGTGATGCTGAACACTATCTTTAAAAGCTGGAGTTTACTGGATGGACAGACTGGTGCTAACTCAACTTGGGAGTGAGCAGCCCCAAACTCAGGTAGCTCCATGTTTATAAAGGCTAAACATGCATTCTGTTAGAGTAGGTGCAAGCAAGCTGGTGTAGAGAAGTGAACCTTAGCAGTTATTTTGCGAGTGCATAAACCACAAACATTTCTGTAACAATTAAAACCACAAATACCTGGGTAACAATCTCGTGACCTCTACAGGACATGTTCTATGAAGGATTCTAGGTGCACAGCCCCTAAGTTCCTTGCTGGTCATGTTTGTCTGCTTGGCCTGCTGGGCATTTTGTCCACTGAAACTTGGGGATAGTGAAGGAAAAATAAAGGTGAAATGCTCTTGCCATGGCTGCTATCTTCAACTGTCTAATGGAACAAAGATGACAAGTCTTCTTCCAGTAACCTGAATAAGTGCCCAGGAGGGCAACTATAGAAGAATTATTTGATCTCAGTGAAATGATGGGTGAAGAGGATTTATATTACCTAGGGCTCTGGCATTTGACTGATTATGTTCCGTGATGTCAGGTCATTTCCATGTTTCCCTGTGTTTCCCTTCATCAGTGTACTTAGGGATTTAGGCAGGTACTTGCTTTGGAAGAACTGTGATTTTGGTGTGACTGTCTTTAGCTCTTTTTGCAGCTCAGTGTCTCCCTCCCTAGAGCACTGCCCTGGGTCTGGTGGCCTCTCTTTGATTTTCCCCCAGGGTCCTGCAGTTGTGCATCGTGACTCCAGTCCCTCCCAGCAGATTGAGGGTGGATTCCCATATAGATCAAGGCTGTTGCACAGGAGACGTTTCAACACTCAGATTTCAAGGCTTGTGGAATGGTCCGTGAGAACACTTCCAAACCTAGCCCCGAGCGGGACCTGTTCTTCCTCATTCTGCAAAAAATGACCTCCAAGCCTGAAAAGATTTCATCTTCAAGTAGGATATGTGGAAGTCTCTGCCATTAACTAAGGCAAAGAAAGAAAAGCACCCACAAAAACCATGTTATTGCTGAGAAATTATATAAACAGACTATTAGTGTTTCAATTTAATCTTTTACTGGAAATCAGGCAAAATTGTGGCTGATGAAAGGGCAGCCTAGGATAGAGCCCCATGCCCAGCTCTCTTGGTGGGCTGGGGGCTCAGGAACGGCAAGATTCCCTCATATTCTGTCATCTTTGCCATGTTGCAGTGTGAAGAAGGCTTGGGTGAGCAGCTCAAGTGCACGCTGGGTACATGGCTGCCCCTTCCACCGCTGAGCTGTTCATTTGTCTCCCACTGGGAGCTGCCATTGTCACTGAGCTTTCTTGTTGAAGCCTGGCAACTGAATGGAGAGATTGCCTTAATTCCAGGGCTTCCCTGAGCCCACAGGGCTGTCCCACACCCACTGCCCTCTGGGCTTGAGGCAGCCTTCATTAATGTTCATTTGCAAGTAGCCATGTGCCCAATCCTCTGAGGACCACCGTGGGACCCCAATGAAGGAAGTGAGGTGGGCAGAGGTCAGGCCACACCACCCAGACAAAGGCTTGTGTGGCAGTTGGTGGGAGGGCAGCCCCAGCTCATCAGGCTGCCTGTCCCACCACCCAGACCCTGGGGAGTCCCTGGCCCCTGGGCCAATGTACTTACTTTCCTGAGCGCTTCCGCAGGGGAGGGCTCCTCTTGTTGTTCCTGCTCAGGACAAGTACCCGGCGGGGAGGCTCCAGCTCCCTGGATAGCTTGGAGCTAAGACAAGAAGTAGCTGGTTGGACAGCAGGCTCCACCCTGGGGGTTCCCTCCCAGGGGCCCTGGGGACTCAGGAGCTCATACACCCTTCCTTCAACAGGTCTGGTGGGAGGCTGACTCAGGCAACAGGCTCTCATGGACTGGTGCTGGGGATTCCCATGTTTGTTGCCCCCACTGCCTACCCCAGCTCACCTTTCCAATTGATTCAGGTGGTTCATATTATTAAACCAAGATACGAACTTCATGTCAGGAACTACCTCGAGCTCCTTACATGAGCCCTGTAGTTCCTTGACCAGGGCCATCACCTTGAATTCCTGGTTGAGAGAAAGGACACAGTGGTGATGGACCTGGACCAGGGCAAGGTAGGCCAGGCAGCTGACTTCAGGTCTTCACTTGGCTTCACTCTTGTCTCTCCCCAACACACTCGCCTTTCTCTACTGAGATCCAGTGCCCAACCCCAGCAAGCTGTCCTAGATCCCCAGCTCAAGGCCCCATCTCCTGACCTCTGGAGGACAAGTAATGTGACCATCCACATCAGAGGGAAGGAAGGACCTAAGGGACCCGCACAGCTGGCTGCCTGCAGAGGAAGGTGTCATTTTCTCACCTCTCGTCGTCTTTTTATGTTCAGCCAAGAGCCCTGCAGAGCAAAGAATATGTGCTAAGAAAATGCTGTTTCCACTTGGCGCCCTACCAAGTCCTTCCAGCAGAGGGCAGGCTGGGTGCACAGCTGGACTAGGATTGCTCTCAGTCTAGGGCAGGGATGCCAGGGGCCTGAGGACAGGTTGCTCACTGCTCAATTCTCTGTGGACATGGCAGAGACTGAGGCTTCAGGGACAAGGCCATGCTATTCCCACATGCTATGTCAGCTTGAGCACCTGCTGTCACACTGCCACCCTCACTGACCTCCCTCTGAGACATGGCCAAATGTCATCAGCAGCACTGAGGTCTGAGGGCATAGGGCATCATAAGTAGGATTGCTGTGGTGCTTGGCACTCTGGGGCTGGGGAGGACGTGGGCTCTTGCTGGAGGCCAAGGGGCAGGGAGAGGCTCTTTGTCCCCAATCTGCTTTCCCAGGGCTGGGGCCCTGTTCACTCACATCCTTGGAATCTTGGTCTTTGTGCAGTGAGGCCAGGTGAGTGAGGATGGTGCCCAGGTAAGGGACTGTGCCCTCGGGATACTCCTGTGGCATTGGGTGCAGAAAGATCAGAAGGGTCCTGTTAAGCTCCTCGCAAGAACCCGACTTACCCCAGTCCCATGGAGCCATCTATCTAGCAGAACTTGGGGCAAGACAGGCTCACTCCTCAATGATCCACCCTCTACCCCATACCAGAGACACAGCCCTGCATGGGGAAATCCATCTGGCCTGGTCCCCTCCAGGGCTGACACTTGACACCCATGCAAGGTCTGTGGCCCTGCCCTTCACCTGCTCCTGTGCTCTTGCATTCCTTACTGTGGTGGCTGCAATGCATTCCTGCAACATGCCATCTGAGCAGAGGCAGGGTGTAATGGGGCAATAAGGGAGTGGGCCAACTGGTCGGTTGTGTTGGGGGAAGCCCCTCAACTCCTCCTTCTAGGAAGCCCCTGGTCTCAGGCTCGCACACTACTCACCAGTTGCTGAGGCTTCCTGAGGCCTCTCTTGAGTTTCTTCCAGAGGGTCCTGTGTTTGGGCTCTTGCCTCTGGCAGCATTGAGCATAGGAGTAAAAAGCTTTCATTCTCTAACCATTCAATCCTCCAGAGTCCCTTCTTTCCATGGGGTGTGACAGCTTTGGCTTGGGCCTTTAGATCTCAGGCTCCTTGTGACCATCAGCACTGTAGCCCTGGGCAGGCTAGAGAGCCTGGCAGGGCCTGTCTCCAGGGTGGATGTGGACATTTGCGTGCCCTAAAAGATGTTTCTGTGGCTGCCTGGTCTGGAGGAACCCGCTGACCCCCGTGACTGGCAAGGCTTCCCTCCTGGGATGGGAAGGCCACCCAGAAACCAAGCCAGGGCCTGGCTTGGCGGTGCCAGGCAGGCAGGTTGTAGAGAGGCAGCCTCATCACAGGCCACACTCAGGAGGAAGCTGGACAGGAAAGTGGACATCCCCAATCCTATCACTTCCTCCAACCTCCTCAGGCACCCAGCTTGCCTCCTCTTCCACTCACTCCATTGGGTCCCCAGGGGCTTCCTGTTCCCATACAATCTATCCTAGCCCCAAGCCCATGATGGATGCTTCTAGACAAGCTATGTTGGATACTCTCCTAGAATTCCATCAGAAAGCAAATCCTCGCCCGCCCTCCCTGGACCAAAAGTTATTCCGGGGCTCATACCACCTTGTACACCTGCTCGTGGCAATACATCTTCTTCAGCTCCTGGAACGTCTTCCGACTCTCCCTGGAGGAGGGACAGAGACAAGGTGACAGATGGGAGAGGGCGAGAGAGGGGAGGAGTGTGAATGCATTGCCCATTTTGGGGCAGGACTTCATCCTAATGGGAACAGAGCTGTGCAAGGAGATCCACTGTGATCCTAAGGTCACATGGTTTGGAGCCAAGTCTTGAGGGGAAACCTCCAGTTTCACCCCAATTTCCAGTGTGGTTTTGTTTGGAAGAGCACTGCACAGACGGGTGTGGGCATGTTGTGTCCGAAGGAAAAAGTATGGCACAAAAGGAATCCCAACCACACAGGCAAATCCTAAGCAAGGTCATAGGTGTCTGAGTTGGGCAGAGCCGCAGTCCCTGCCATGGGGAATTGCCACTGGGCTCCCAGATGAGGGAGGCTAGGCTGAGGAAGCAAGGGTTGCCCAGGAGAAAGGTGCACCCACCTGCCAATCAATCTCCACGTCTTCTTCAGGCCTTGGAGCTGGCTGCTCTGCAGAGCACACATGATGGGAACGAGGGTGCAGCTGTTCCTCAGAAGGTGGCACTCCTAGGAGTGAAGAATGGGTGAGGAGAGCTGTGGAGGAAACTCCTGGGCTCCTGCTTGGCCTGGGGCTGGGCCTTTGTTACTAGGCTGAACTGGGACAGCTTGGGGGAGGGGAATGACAGTGGAAGCAGGGCAGGAATGCACACAGCCCAAGTGAGGGCAGAGTAGGAGGAGGGCTGTAAGGCTAGGCAGAGGCTGTGAGGGAGCAGGCAGCCCCCTGGTGGGAGTGGGAAAGGGAAGAAGAGCCCCCGGGCCCCTCCTGCTCTTACCAGAGCCACCTCTATCCAGTGCTGCACCACTTGGGCTCTCTCTGCTGCCTCCATGCTGTGGTCCCCGAGGCACGTGGTGATCACACAACTGGAGACCTGCTCACAGTGCTCCAGTATGGGAAGCAGAGTGGGTGCCAGGCGCTCCAGACACTCCTTTTGGTCAGCATGGACATACACATAAGTCAAAAGGTGGTAAGGGAGGAGTTTTTTGAACAGTTTCTGAAAAGATGAAATGAATGGTCAGCATGACTCTGCCCTGAGGCAGGTGTGGCAGTAGAGGTGCAAAGGAAAGCCCACACGCCCAGCCCTGCCAAGCTACTTACGATGGCCATGATGGAGAACTGATCTGCCTTCTCTTCGGGCAGCCAATCTAGCACTCGACCTGTCTCCTCATCACTGTCTAATTCCATCATGTCTAATTCCATCCGGGATGGCCCCCTGGAGGAAATCTGCACATCCTCCATCTCCACACACTCCCAGGGAGCTGGGTCTGTTTCCGCAGGCCTGTCTGCCGCACTAGCTGGTGGGCGAGCAGGCTCTTCCTCAGCAGCACAGGGCAGAACACCATCGGCGTCTTCAGCCACTGGCGGCTCAAAATAAGTAACTGGATGAATGTCCCCTCCTAAGCCTGTGTCAGTTTCCAGCTGCACAGATGGGACGGGTGCTACATCCCGGCTGGGCGGCAGAGGCTCCTGTACGGGTGGCTCTGGCTGCTCAGCACCAGACTCAAGGCAGTCAGCCTCTCCAGCAAGGGGGCAAGACTGCACTTGCTTCCCAGATGGACCGAGAGACTCCCCTTGCTCCCCAGATGGACCGAGAGACTCCACTTGCTCCCCAGATGGACCGAGAGACTCCACTTGCTCCCCAGATGGACCGAGAGACTCCACTTGCTCCCCAGATGGACCCAGAGACTCCACTTGCTCCCCAGATGGACCGAGAGACTCCACTTGCTCCCCAGATGGACCCAGAGACTCCACTTGCTCCCCAGATGGACCCAGAGACTCCACTTGCTCCCCAGATGAACCGAGAGACTCCACTTGCTCCCCAGATGGACCCAGAGACTCCACTTGCTCCCCAGATGGACCGAGAACAGACTCCAGGCTTTCATCTCCTGGAGCGTCTAGCTCTGGCCCTGAGCTGCTCACTACAATAGGTTTGGAGGGCTCTGGTTGAACTGCAGATGCGTCTCCTTCTTGGGCGGGTTGCAGAATTGGGTCACACTGGCCTTCAGGCAGCTGGGCTTCTGGAGTGGGCACTGGCATACCCTCATCACTGGCATGTATTGGTGCATCAATGGCTGGCTCTAGAGCCATTGCTACCACTGGGCTAAGTGCCCCTGGCACTGAGGGATCAGCCATTCTTCCTTCATTTGATAGAACAAGACTTGAGTATTGCAGGTCAAGATCCAGACTTGGTGCTGGAGATGGTGCAAGGCTGTGGGCCATTGGCTGACCTGCAGGTGGATTGATCTCTTCGGTCACAGTTGATCGAGGTGAGTCAGAACATCCGTCTGCATGGGGTTCTTGTTGGCGCTCCACTGCAGCTCCTGGAGCTGAGGGGGCCTCTGAGGCTACAGCTAGCTCCAGCTCTGACTGACATGGTAGTACTGCTTCTACGCAGGGTGTTGGAGCCAGTGGTTGGACAGTGATTTTCTCATAAAGCCTGGCAGTTGGTGGAACAGCTGCAAGAAAAGATCCCCTACAGCACTGCCTTCCCCTCAGTCATTCCTACGGCCACGAGACCCCTGCCTGCTGAGAAGCCCTAGTCCCTGGACTCCACCCCAGGAAGCCCTGCCAGGACAGGTTTCATGCCACGGCATCCAGGTTCCCTGGCTGTCCTGTTGATGGCCCCATGGTAGCATGGGAGCTGCCTTCAGGTGGACAAAGCTTGGAATCCCACACCTGTTCTCTCCTTTGCCAGCCCATGCTACTCACCCTCCAGCTCTGGCTCCTTCAGATGCATGTGCTCCAGCTGGCTGAGCAGAAGATGGGCCTGCTGCTCCTCCACAGAGCCATAGTGTGAATAGGTTCCCAGGTGTTGCAGGCAGGACGTGTCCGGTGCTTCAGTGCAACACGCTGGGTATACTCTCATCCACGAGTCCAATATAAAAAAGGCTCTAGATGTAGTGGGAGAAGCAGCAGAGTCAGAGATTGGGCCTCTCCTCCTCTCAGAACCCCCTCAAGCACAGGTGTGGGAGCTGGGCTCCTGGGCCTACTCCTGCCTATACCCCATGGCAGACCTGGTAACCTGGCTGCACTGCAGACATTGTCTACACAAGGGATGCTACTCCACCTACATCACAGTGAGACCCACCCCACCCACACCACCTCCTAGTGTCCCTGGGCATGCCCCCAAACAGTCATCCCTGGGGTGCTTTGTCCTCATGCATAGTGTCTCGAGAACCCAGAATGTCGTCACTCAGGTAGCATCTAGTGACCTCTATGACCTAGAGCCATGTGTGAATGGTCTTCGCCTGACTCTCAACCAGGGCACATCCTGGCCCTTGTGCACTCACGGAGGCCCCTGGAATCCTAGAGGATTGTCCATGATGACACACTGTAGGCCTCCCCGTTCTGTGTGGTCCTGAGGTTTCCCAGGGCAGGCACGTGGGACTGCCTGGTCATGGTGCCAGAAGCTTCTTCCACCCTCCTCAGGCACAGAACAAGCCAGACTAACTCCCTACATGGACACATTTCTACCTGGATTTGAGTCTTCCTTCAGGAGTGGCTGCCATTTCCTTTGCCCAGGCCTCTCCAAGGCCAGCTCTCCACTGCACCCACTCTGAAGACACATGCCTTCCCTCCTCCCCCAGGCACACTCACTGCTGCAGGTGCTCCTGCGCGCCTTCCTTCTTCTCATTGTCACGGGAATGGCTGTATCTAGGGGACACCATGAGAATGTCAAACATACTGTGTCTGCACATGATGTCTACAGTCCCAGTGGTTTTCCTAAGCACAGGATGGAGCTCAGGATGACAAGGATTTCCCTGTTCTTTCACTGAGTGGTGTCAAGCGTCTGGAAATGCATCCCCACACAAGCTGATGAGCCCACTAGCTTCCTCCCATACACCTGAACGGGCAACGGGGGAGGCAGCGTTTCCCTTGGGCTTCCTAGTGAGGTTCAGGTAGTTCAGGACCCCTAGATGGAACATATATCACCATTGTGAAGTTGGAAAAGAGTTTGCTTGCGGTCTCAGCCATGTGAGGCCTCAATGTAGAGAAGGGGGCCTTCATGAGGGAAGGGGCTTCTCCCAGCTCTGCCCACAGCCCTGCGCTCCCCGGGGTGTAAGGTCATAATGTGGACAGGCCTGTTCAGGGCCCATCCCACCGCTCCAGCCTCAGGCAGCGAGGATGTTGGTCCTAGCATGCCAGTAGCCAGGATCCAAGCAGATCCGCATTAGTGCAGCACATGCCAAGGCCTAGCCCGTGGGCCCGTCCCGAGGATCAGAGCTGGCGCTTACCTTTTATACAGCAGGTTCAATACGTGATGGGCAGTCCTGAAAGTACTATATGTCCCCAGAAATACAGGGATAAACAAGGCAGCTCCGAAGAGCAGGGCAGGCACTAAGTGGTCTACTAGCTTCTTCACTTTGCCTCCCTGCAGGTATCCTGCCTTGCAGGGATTAGGAAGGGTGGGGGCTAACACCCACTGTAATTGCTGTGAAGAAATGAGACACAGTTCAAACATGGAAACAGCAGCAAAACAGCAAATGTCTCTGGGCCATACAATGAAAATAGTCTGGGGCACACACACACACACACACACACACACACACACACACATGTATACACACCTAACTCAAGAATGTCAAATACACATGGGATCTGAGGCTGCCAGAAGGTAGGGGACTCACTCTTCCTCCACACCCTCCCTCCTCCTTGATTCACCTGTGGAGTGCAAGATGCAGTTCTGCTCAGGCGACCGGGACAGGGGATGACCCATCGCCTCCTAATGATCTCAATTTCTCCCAGTGGAGTTGTTCTGCGGAATAGTGGGCAGCAGGAGAACATCCTGCTGCCCCTCAGCTTTCCATACAACTCAGCTGGCTCAGCCGCACAGCATCCCTAAATACTGCCTGGTGCTTTGTGACACCTCTGGAGATGACAGCATCAATAGAGGGCCCCTCTGCTGAGCCTCAGCCTCAGACCAGACCTCTGCAAATGGCCTCTGGGTGCTGGCTGGGCCCCGTGACAGGTCAGGAGCAAAACTAGACACACTCCAACCTCTGTCCTCTGTCCAGTTAATGTCGTGGTAATGAGGACCACTTACTGGGCTCACACCCGATCCCTCCTTCCAGTTTAATTGTCTCCCCATGTACAAGTGCCTGTGCTTGCCTGCCTCCTCCAGTCACCCACTCACTCCTAGGGCTTCCACCCAGCACCTGCTTGAGGATGTCATACACTGAAAGGACTCTGTGCCCATCCAAGGCTTGGGAACCCTACAGCTGGTGTCCATCATTTTCACTGCACTCTTGTAGACATTCAGCCCCTGCACATTGTGTCTAGACAGAGAATAAACTGCCAACCAGTTGTCCTTGTCTAGGCCACTTATTCCTGCAGTGGGAGCCTCCTGGAGGAGGATACCAAGTTCAAGGCTAGTCTGACCTAGGCAAGAGATTCTGTCTCAAATCCATGCAAGCCAACAATGAACAAAAGAAACAAAAAGGAAATGCAAGATCTGAGCTTCACATGGGGGTGGGAATTTCACAAGTGTAGACACAGATGAGGTCTTCTCTATTTGGAAGCCTACGCATGAGACTCCAATGTTCAACACACCTATTGAGAGAGGTATACACATGACCTCACATACATTCATGGACACAACACGGATACACATTCATCCACAAAGACACAGTGGCACACCACTATGTTCATCCATGTATGTCCTCAAATGCATGCACTGGAGCGAGATGGTGAATTCAACTCTGCTGCCTGCCACAATGTTTGTGTGCTAATGAGAGGATGGGTGAAAGGTGGGACGTTGAAAAGGATGGGCTGTTTGTCCAATGTCCAACAGGATTTGAGGCCTATCTCTGGGCTCATTCGTTGAGGGGTGAGGGCATGGAGAGGTAGTGATTTCTGCACCATGTTCACTGAGGAAGAAGTGGAAAGGGCACTCAGGATCAGGCTACTGGAAGGAAATGAGTGCTACTGAGCTCCTAGGGCTCAGATTATTCTGGGGCCATGGAGCATGTGGAGAGTAGTTAGAGAGGGGCTAAAGCTTGGATGTGGAGTTTGTTGGTGTGGAGACATATGGAGATGGGAGGCCTTCACTTTTCAAGCCACAGGGAAGCGGACAGGAAGCGCCTCCACCAAGGGAAATCTTGGCAGGGGAGGGAAACCCTTGGCGTCCTTCTACCTATAGAGTCCTAGGTGCGCCCTTCCCAGTCTGCTACCTCTCCTTGGTGCTATTGTCTACCTAGCTCAAGATGTCACAGTCAGTGCCCAAGGCTCTGAGGATGGTAATTTATACTCATTGGTATTGTTCACGCATGTAGGCCAAGAAGACTGGCTTCAGCCCAACTTAGAGTCACGTGCAGGCTTTTTCACAGGAAATGGAGGCCAGAGTTTCCTGCCAGAGTTTTCTGCTACCCAGCAGAAGCACCTGAGGAAACCCTCCAACACGGTGTCTGCCACCACCACCAGGACCATGCTACTGATCCTGCTGACCATGGCGCCGATCCTGCCCTCTATCCTGATGACTCAATGCCTGGCTCTTCCTGCCTGCTCTGAGGAAGTGACCACTGTGTAAGGGCTGCAGGTAGAATCCCGGCCCATGACAAATGATGTGATGCACTTGTTCTTATTATTTTGTACTACTATAGACTCAATCTTTTTAAATTTCCCAAAGCTAGTATACCAATGACAATACTCCACCTCCCAGGCCGGTGGGGAAGAACTAAGGGAACCAGGAGTATGGCACAATCAATTCAGCTCCACCATGGGAAGTACTTGCCTTGCCCCACCTCCAGGGCCCCATTCCCGAATCTCACTCCCACAGCTGGCAGCAGCATACTCATCCTCTCTCTCTTTTTTTTAATTGTGAAAATACTGTACAGAGGGGTTACAATTACATGGGCAAGATAATGAGTACATTTCTTATCAAGCATTGTAGCCTCCTCCTTTGTTTCCCCTTCCCATCCTTTCCCATCCTCCCCCCCGCCTGCCCCACCCAATCCTCCCTGCCTCCCCACCAAAGTTGTAACGTTCGTTTTCGACATAACGACTTGTACTTCTCATTGTTGCCATGGGTCCACCTATATCCCTATTTAAATGACTTGGTTTTCCCCTTCCCCTCCACAAATTATACCGACATCAAATACAGTGAAAGCACGGGTTATGCTGTGGGGGAGGTACACACTTAATCCAGAAATTTATTACTCAATTCAAAACCTTAGACTTAAATTTCTTAATAGCAGTACTACCTCTTTATACCTATATAATATTTTAAGTAGTTTTATTTTTAAGTTTTTCACATCTCCTTTATATCCCTCCCCTTTTCTCATTATATCCACGTTCTTCTCTGAATATTTCATTTTCAAACATGTACAATTTTTAAGCTTTGAGAGTAGGACTTAGTTAACTCTCCCTGTGCCTTCCCACATCTCTCTATTCCTATTTTTACCCACATCTCTCCCTAAACCTAATAATTTCTGGTTTGCCAAATTCTTCTTTGCCCATTCTTTGTAGCCCATTAATATATAGTTGTTTGATGTTGAATAGATTTATCTGTCGAACTAGATTGTATCTGCAGACTATTGACTGTGCAAATACAGACTTTGGTTGATGCTTACCTTAAGATACTATTCTAGCGCAAAACTGGTGTTATTTTCATCCCAAATGGGCAGAGTAAGCCGGAAAAACACAAGAAAAATGGCAAGTCCGGGTATCTCAACTCCCATTCATGATAATCAGGGGACAGAACAGAAAATGAATGATCCAGAGGAGAGTTCCCAAATAGCTCTATAAACACTGCTGGCAAACATGTAAATGAAAAGATTGAAAACATACAAAGGACTCTGTATGAACGTGATAGGGAGAGAGAGGAGGCAAACCAAAGGTTTATACAGGAATATCATGAGCGTGAGGATTTGCGAGAGCAGCTTGAGAACACTCAAAGAGAAAGGCAGGAATGGTGTGAGCAGGCTGAGAACACTCAAAGGAACTACAGGAATGGCCTGAACGTGAGGAAGCTAAGCAAAGAGTAATACAGGAATTGAGAGAACAGGATGAGAATACACAAAGATCACTAAAGGCATTCATGGAATCCATTAACAAAGAGCTGAAGGAAGTCAGGGAGACCACAAAGGGAATGCTGAATGGAACCCAACAGAAGGAATGGGAGTCCAAGGAAACCATAACCAATCAACTAAGTGATTTGAGAATAAACACTGAACACCAAATTAAGGAAGTAAAGAAGCTCATACAAGATCTAAAACAAAGCTTCAACAAAGAATTTGAAGCCATCAAAGCTGACCAATTAGAAGGAAAAGAAATAAAAAACAAAGTAGAAAGTCTTGACAGCAGGTTAGACCATGCAGAAGATCGAATCTCTGGGATTGAAGACAGCCTAGATATTATAGAGAAAGAACATACAACCATCCAAGACAAGTCCAAGAAATATGATAGATCTATCCAACACTTGGAAGACACCATCAGAAGGCCTAATTGAGGATAATGGGTGTAGAGGAGCATCTAGAAACAGAAGTTAATGGTCTAGGAAATTTGTTTAACAGGATCCTAGCAGAGAACTTCCCAAACATGCAAAAAGATAGGCCTATTCAGATACAAGAAGCTTTTCGAACCCCAAATAGACCAGACCAGAATAGGACATCCCACGGTCATAGTATAATCCACACAGGATCAATTCAGACCAAGGAAAAGATCCTTAAAGCTGTCAAGGAAAAAAGATTAATCACCTATAAAGGGAAACCAATTAGAATCACCTCAGACTTCTCAGCAGAGACAATCAAAGCAAGAAGAGCCTGGAATGATGTATGCCATGCCCTAAAGACAAACAACTATCAACCAAGAATACTGTACGCAGCTAAACTCTCCTTCATAACTCTCCTTCCATAGCAAAGAAAAATTGAAACAATATATCTCCACCAAACCACCCCTACAAAAGATTCTTAAAGATGTCCTACACATAGAAAACCAACAAGACCACAATAAAGGCCAAGAAACCGCACCCAAACTGAGAATCCAAGAACCATAGGAGGAACCCAGTAGCTGCAGCCCCCAAGAAGGTGGATGACATGGCAGGAACTCCCAAATACCTCTCAGTCCTATCTCTCAACATTAACGGACTTAACTCTTCAATTAAGTGACATAGACTGTCTAGCTGGATTAAAAAAAACAAGATCCTCATCCTCTTTCTCCAACATGTTTAATGGTAAGAATGGAGGCAAGCAGCTGAGAACATCCAACTGTGATGCAGTGCTGGCGGTGCCCACCGCTTCCTCTCCTACTTCTCCAAACAGCAGCAGCTCTCGACCCCCTCTGCCAGCACCAGGCAGTGCAGGACATGCTTCCTTTCTGCAGCCAGTCCCTTCTCAGAGACCTGCCCCGAGAACTTCTGCACAAACAGATCTTGCTCTTTCTGGAAAATGACCTCCGTGACACCTCTATTTGGTACATTCTCCAGGGATCAAGATTTGAAATGGAAGCTTAAATGTCTGTTTTCTGGAAACCAGGCCCTTTCTCCTCAAGCCAGGTTAGTAGATTGCAAAATGACTAGAGTAAGCCTCATTTTAGACAGCGCATGGTGGGGAGCAGGTGGGGAGGCTGGCCCACCTTCTACAGACATGGCCTCACTGTGCACCCAGCTTCCTTCCTTGCAGCGGTGGATCAATGAGGTCACTCAGTGACATCCAAATGTCCATCACACTGCAGGCCATTGTGAACTGTGTTTCCAACTTTGCTGCCATCTGCTCTTGACATATTTGGCCCCGGATAGCAGAATGGACTCAATAACTTTTGTGGAAACAAGTTAGTCATTCAGGCCTTTTCTTCTGTGATCATTCTGGGCCTTGATCTCAGGGTCTGGGCACTGTCTCTAAGCCTATGTACTGAAGGTTAGGTTAGTGCTCTCTATCACTTCAATACAGCTCCACATATGGCTCTTTTGGTGTTGATTTGGAAATAACAGTCTCCTGGACTTTCCTGTAGGCACAGGGTTCAAATGGAGTCTTGAGAGCTCAACCACCTGGATAGCGAGAATTTCAGAAGGAAGCAAAGCCACCAGTACCAGGCTGGTCAGGACTTTTTACCTGGCATTTTACTGATCCTTCCAGGGGTTCACACAGGGAAGACAGGCAATCCAAGTACCACCTGCAATTGGTGCAAACTTCTTCATCGCAGTGTGAACAGTCGGTGAGGAAGAATTCTTAGTGTTCTTCTACTCACATTCTCATGACTCTCTCAACCCAATCATGCCAGAAAATACCAACTCTTGGGTCCAAAGCAGACCCCTTTGTTTCCATTCTGTTTCCCACTGAAACTCACATGAGAGCTCCTGAAAACCTACAATCCAAGTAGGAAAAACGTCAATTCTCCAAATTGTGACCCCTTTCTGTGGGTTGTTTCTCTCCGGATAGTAGGGAAGAGCTGTGATGTGTGCCTGTGCAATAGCGAGAACATTTTCCTAGGTAAATTCTGTCCTAAAGGAAGGATCTGGTCCATTCATGATCTGAGTGTGTACGGCAACTGATGCCATCCAGTCCCACAGAGCCAGGCCTGGGCTCACTGAAGGGGCTCCTCTGTGGCATCACTCAGGAATATTTACAGATGCAAATATTCCCCAACCAGGGCACTGACAGGTCATTCTTCTCTTTGCAGGAAGCTGCCCAACCACATCCACACCTGTGTCAGCATGTCAGCACCTGTCTGTAGGCATGGCTGAGGTGGCCATTTTCGCAAGTCCTGAAGAACCAGGCAGAGCACAGGCCTGAGATCGTCCTTCCACAGCATCCTGAGGACCTAGATACAGGTGTTTTTGTCACTACTTCTATACTGGATATTCACATGAGTTGGTCTTGAACAAACTCTGAATGCACACTTTTACAAAATTTAAACACAGCCACTGAATTAGGAGGGACTAGGGTTTGGGAGTAAGTGCAGGCAACACATCTTCCCTACGGCATGTGAGGACTGTGACAAGGTGCCGACAGTACCACTGGTGGTCTGTACTTGTTTCTGTGTGCTTCCAGCATGGCCGGGGAGAATGCACACAGCGTGAGGGCTGAAGAAAGGCAACTGAGGTGAATTGCAGAGCTTCTATCAGTTTGTGATTGAGTAGGAAATGCAGACTTGGTCCTTTGCTTGTGGACCTGGCTGGGGAGGTACTGAAACCTAAGAAGCAGTTCTGTCCTAGTACAATAGGTCACTAGGGGCATGTCTGCCCACCCTCCCTGTACTGGCAGCCTGCTTTGGCTGCATGAGGAAAGCAGCCTCTGCCATTGCTCACTCCTGATGCTATGATGTCTGACTCACCACAAGCCTATCACAACCGAGCCTGGACTGAAGAGGCTGGAAGCCAGCCAAAACACACCTTTCCTCCTTGAAACAGTTTCTCTCAGTCACTTGTTATAGACAAGGAAAGTCCAACCACTTCCTTGTGAAGTCTCTTACCTTCTGAGTCTCAGTTGCCCCTTCAGTGAATCAGTACAAAGACTGAGTCAGAAAATACAGGAAAAGGCCAGGCCATTCCGTGGCAGGGTAATATATGAGGATCCCACTTCTGGGCATTTACCTAAATGATCACAAACAAGGCCATAGTAAAGCTACCAGCACAAATATGTTTATTGCAGCATTAGTCACCAAAGCTGAGATATGGAACCAACCCAGGTGCCCCTCAGTAGATGAGTGGATTAAGAAAATGTGGTGTATATATATATATATATATATATATATATATATATATATATATGCACACACACACACATATATGTATGTATAAACACACATATATGTAATCATATATACATATAAAATGGAATTTTATTCCATCAATAAGAATGGCACAACCCCATTTATTAGGAAATGGAAAGACTTGGAAAAATCATATTAAGTGGAGTAAGCCAGACCCAAAGAAATATAAGTCTCATGGTTTCCCTTATTTGAAATAATTACTATACATCTAGGATAATTTTATCAGGTGAGCTGAAAACCTCAAAAGCTATGAACATATGACCATATAAAATGGTGTTAAGTGAAATGAACCCCAAGATATGGGCAAAAGTGATGTTTCTTTGTTGTAATTTTAAAGTACTATGTGATCTTTTGGTTTCCTTTCTATGTTCTTCCCCTGTTGTCACTGCATTTGATTTTGGTACCCTGAATCTTGTATATACATTTCTCTACTTTGGGGAGGGTAAGGGGAATAACAAAACATTGAAGCAAGGACATCAGAGGACCCATTGCAACAATGATCCCCACAAGACAGTATATTGGAAATGAATGTTAAAACTTCAGGGTGGGAGGAGGAGTGAGGGAGGTGGAGGAGGAAAAGGACAGTGGGAGAACAACAAGGGAGGGGGTAACAATGCTCAACAAGAAATGTACTCATTACCTTACTCATGTAACTGTAACCCCTCTGTACAGCATCTGTACAATACAATAAAATCAATTACTTGTTTTTTAAAGGTCAGGCCATGGTGCTCCTGTGACATTGCCTTCTACTGCATTTGTACAGCAGGGATTGGAGGATGACCCCAGCTTTTCTAGGCATTTGATGGGCAACTTTCATGATCACCCTGTGTTCTCATTCACTCAACTACACTGTCTGAAGGTACCTTAAGGAATTCTGTCCTAAGACAACAGTTATCGGTACCTCTAATTGTATGATGATAAGCTCCAGACAGATGCCATGTTTGAGCTGAAGTGTCTCATTCTAACTTGTAGAATGGGATAAGCTGGGAGGGAGGGAGAAAATAACTGGAAACATGCGAATGCTCACTGAAGGGTTAAAGTCCTTGAGGCAGTGACCATTTGTTGCTCGTTTCAGAGCAGAGCAACACGTGGTGCTAAACCACCTGGTTGTATGCCTTTATAAGACCTGCAAATCCTTAACTTGGGGCTCTCCTAGGCTCCGCTGTGTCAGAGTGTAGGATGAGGTCCGAGCTGCAGCCCGCCTAAATACAACCTCAAAACAGCTGTAAAGTTGACTCTCGGTGGTCTTCTTGGTGGGGGTCCTGCAACCTAGGCATAACACTCACTTCCACGGCACCATCAGAAGCCAGGACTGCATTCACAGGCTAGGATAGCTAAGAGTCATTGGATGTAAATAAACTTTAGGTAATATAAACAGTCTGATCTATCTCAGAATGTTTATCATGTCTTCAGATATGAGGCATTGCAGAATGGCAAGATGTTTCTCACACCTCCATTTCCTCATCCGTAAAGCTACATGAAGGGAGCTAGGAGCAGGGGTGCAGGCCCCGAGTCCCAGTTACTGGGGAGGCTGAGGCATGAGGATCACTTGAGCCAACTACATCAGGATCCTCCTGGGAAATGCAGTGAGAGGCCAATCTCTAAATTGAGTATGCAAATAAAGAAGTATACAGTAAAAATTCTAGTACTTGACTTCATCAACATGCTTCAATTCTGTAAGCACCTATTCACTTACTGGACAATGGAGCCAACACAAGTGGGACTAATTTCTAGTCTTTGCAAGCTGTCAGCTCTGCTGTGGTGGGACAACTGGCTGTGTCCCTTGGGGTTTTCTCTGTTGTCACCCTTGCATACAATGGACACAGCCCGAAGTCTCCTTTTCGTCAGGTTTCTCAGGAGTTACCATCTGTCCTTGGTCTCTAGGTGCACAGTCATTTGCATATACTGCTCCTCTTCTTGCTCTTCCAAAGTGGCAGACACCAGAGAAAGCTCACCCAACAGGGATACCAGCCAGGTCAGGCGAGAGATGCCACTAAATGCAGGAAAGCCAAACTGCCCTTCTTCCATTGGGCCAGCTGTGGGCAATCACAGGTGCTGTGAGGACTAGGATGAAGAGAATATCTGAGAACAGGCAGGACCCAGGTGCATGGGAGAACACATGGACAGGGGGACCTTGCCTTACCATGCGGCTAACTGTAGCCTCACAACAGCAAGTCCCTTGTAGGTTTGAACTTCAATTTTGCTAGTAAAATTAGACATGCTACTGGCAATAGCACACAATTCAGCTACACACAATGATAACTTGTAGAATGGGATAAGCTGGGAGGGAGAGAGAAAATATAGTCAGTTTACCTGTCTACTTAGGTAGATACACACACACACACACACACACACACACACACATTGCAGGGTGATCCCCTGTATTACAGATTGTAACCATTAATTCCCTGCTAGACATGGTAGCCCCCCCAAAAAATAATGCCCACCAAGTTTCAAACATGCCACTGGGGAAATGTGGTCCTAGCTTCAAGCCTTCAAGTCTCCCAATATTCCAGACAAGAGGAATTGCCCAGGTTGAGGCAATGAGTCAGGGACAGTTCAAGTCTTAAACTTTGATCTCTAGGAAGCCAGTACCACAAAGAACCGAGCAGGAGACAATGTCAGAGTTCATGCTGGAATGAGCAAATCTGATTTTGAGCTCAGATTCTAATTTGGGGGCAATGCATTCATCAAATGCTTCCTACATTTCTACAGAATTATGAGGGTAGCTCGTCCATGAGGCAGTGCCCTTGTTCCATCTGTGTCTCCCCCTCCCGGATCTCACTCGGATCCATTCTGCATCCTGGCTCTTCTCCCAGAAGGCAGAGAAGAGGCAGCATCATGAATCTCAGGCTCCCAGCTGTGCCACCTGCTGGACAAGCCTTCTATGTCACTGGCACCCGAGGCTCCACACTCATGCTTTGCCCTCCCGACAGGGGGCCACCCAGTCCATAGGAAGGATCTGCTATTTCACAGGAGCAGCAATGGCCTCCCCTTTCTCCCCTTTCTCCAGTAAGACAACTTGGTCAGTGGAGTGTGACTACTCTGCTAGGAAATATGGGAAGTTTCTCTCGTCCCACCTCTCCCATTTTCCTCTTGCTTTTTATTTACTTGGTTGCATTTTTAGCACGAGACATAGAAGAATACCTCATGCTAGAAAGAACTGGAGCCTTCTTTCTAACTTTAATATGTCTAAAGAGCTCTCCATGAAATCCAAGGTTGTGCACATTTTTGGTAAACACTTCGTTTCTTTTCCTGGTTATTTAAAATGTCTTTTTTTCTTCATAACTCAATAGCAATCTATCTAAAAGATTTTCCTGATATCAACAAAATTTTCTAAACATCACTGAAGAGAGAAATCCAAAAGCTTAAAAAATCTCTGTTATATACTACCAGATCAACTATGGTAAATTTAAATTTTTTTTTAGTTGGATGGGGACAAAAACTCTGGAGTTGCACATCTAAAGCAAATACCTCTGTACCTGTAGGTGTGAGATTAGAACTCTAGCAGGAAGCAGGGCTTGCTTACCCGAATATACGCATCTTGGTGATGTTTGGCGAAGTACAGCATGTTGTTAAGAGCCAGCATCCCAGGAGGAGTCTGGGTGAAGTCCATGGCAGGGTTGACATGATTCTGCAATAAAAAATCAAGTACTAAGTGAAGTTAATTCTTCAGCAGTCTTTGCCAATCACAGCATGGGGGAAGACAATGGAGGTGCACCTTGCCCACCTCAAGACTGAAGGTTAAGTTCCCAATGACCAACTATGTCAACCTATTGGGATTGGCAGAGGAACTTCTTCAAGCTCTGTGGGCTCAGCTAAATCACTTTTTATAACCCAGGGCTGGAAACCCAGTTAAAGATCGAAACACAGGATCATCCTTAGTCACGTCACATTTCAAGGAAAAGAAAATAACACGCAAGTTCAATCTCTGGCAGCTGCATTGAAGTGAAGCCAGTGGCACAGGGCGAGAAATATCTGGGCTGGAGTGACTCTGCATCCATTTCAGGAGCTGACTGAAGGGAGCCATTACTCCCGGATCTGACCCATCCTCAAGCTTATGCATGAAGGTCGGTCTGGCCACGCCTATCCATCGGCTTTGTAAACTGTCTTGGAGACACAGTCCCCAGGCCTCTACAGGCACTGCGCTCATATCTGACCTGTGTAGTCTGCTGACACTAGCATGTTTCTGAGGATTGTGTCTGGCATGATGGACTCCACATATGGCCCAATGTTACCAATGTGCCTAACCAAAGAGCAGGCCTGGCTCAGACAAATATTTGTGTATGCATGACATTAATTGATCAATGAACACTATGACAGCTCTTCGGGCAACAAACAGCTCAGTCACACCAAACACTGCACTGAAAAGCAGATCTGAACAGTGAATGATTGAGAGGAAGTGATGTTTTCCATTTTTTTTTCCTGTTGAACACATGAAAAGAACATCCAAGTGGGGTGCTGTGGTATATTCCTGTAAGCCCAGCGTGTGGGAGACTGAGGCAGACGGATGGGGAGCTCCATATCATGACAACCTGTGCCAGCAGAACAAAGGGTGAGGATGTAGCTTAGTGGTAGAACAGTGTGCCTAGCATGCCCAAGGCACTGGTTCAATTCTCAGTGTTGCACAGAGTCAAAGGCAATTTGTTGTTGAGGACTGTAGGTAGAAATGCTACACATTTTTTTCAATTTTATTTTCTTGTACAGATGTACAGAGGGGTTACAGTTATATGAGTAAGGTAATGAGTACATTTCTTGTTGAGCATTGTTACCCCCTCCCTTGTTGTTCTCCCACTATCCCTTCCCTCTCCCAACTCCCTCACTCCTCTCCTCCCCCCAAAGTTGTAAAGTTCATTTCCAATATACTGTATTGTGGTTATCAAGGTTGCAATGGGTCATCCTGTGTCCTTGTTTCAGTGTTTTATCATATTGGACTTGTATCTAAGTTTGCTGAATTTATCTAGTAGTTCTCACCATGTATTTGGTGACATCATTAGGATTTTTCTGTACATAAAAGTGCATCATCTACAAATAACTTGATTTCCTTCTTTCCTGTATACATGACTGTCATTTCTTTCTTTTGTCTAATTGCTCTGACTTGTAATTCTAGCTCTATGCTGAATAGGAGCTGGGGGTGGGGAGGTATCGAATTTCACTACAAAAATAACAGCCATGTGAGATTAAGCATGTGTTAATTAAGTAGATTTAACTATTCCACAATGTTTATTTATTTCAACATATACTATACATGAGAAAATCACACATGACATTTGTCAGTGTAAAAATATTTTTAAACTGTTCAACGATTATTAATGACAACTGCTTTCACCTCACAATCTGGAAAACTTGCATATTTTCATTTTGACTCTTTGTTACATTTTTAATAATCACTTTGAGTTCTTTTCCCTCCTTTCCTCCCTCCCCACCTCCTTTTCTTTTATGCTGGGATAAATTCTAGTCTAACAGCATTTTTTTTCTTATTTGTGTACAGGAAGGCCTTCTTATGTAAGGTTCAAACCACCCACACTTTGCTATATTATTAAAGTGTACACCTAAACTATTTTCCTAAAGCTGATTTGAAAACTTGCTTATGAGCTGATAAATGACAGCTCCAGGCCACAGCTCCTGCTTCAAAACCACACAAGTTCACCACATCCAAACAGTACCAAAGTACTGAGTACAATATGTTACATTTTAACATTTCCTCCTCATTCATTTATTAAAATGTTGGAAAGTTTTTAGAATACTCAAATACTATGACGAGAAAGAGAGAGAGAGAGAGAGAGAGAGAGAGAGAGAGAGAGAGAGAGAGAGAGAGAGAGAGAGAGAGAGAGAGAGAGAGAGCGCGCATAAATCATACGGTGTGTCTCATACAGTGTGTCACACTGTGGTTCAGCTGGGTTTGACATGCCTCATTCACTGTGGTGAAGGACCAACTCCTATACTATAGCGGTAACAGGGGAAACAATATCCATTATTGGAAATGGACAACCAGAGAATTCACCACAAGAGCCATTTGTACTTAAATGATCTCCTAGGCAGAGTGATTTAGTAGAGTTTAGTGGAATTTCTCCCATTGTATACACACTGGTACTTGGAGGCATGAGATTTTCATGAACCTAAGTGACATAGAAAAGTTGCCTTTCTGAGGGCTTCCACTGCAGAGAACCTGACATGTGTGAAGACTCAGAATAACGCAGCCACCTGGTCCTCTTGTGGTATCCACATGACTGACGAGGAAACCAAGTTCACCAGCTCCCGGCCCTCCCTACTTGTCTGTGAACAAGTACACAGGACTTCTGTAGACAATGCATTTCAACCATCCATCTCCTGTCCCTACTTTTCCCCTTCCTACCAGTATGACAAGCCAGATGCATTTATTTTATTTTGGCACTGCCAACATTGGACTTTCATAGACCGACAAAAGTTTATTTGACATCAGCTAATCAATACGAGCCATCCCGAAGCACAGGCCAGCCAGTAAAGGAAAGGGCGTCAGACATAAAAGAGAAAACCGTGACATTTATTTCAGACCTACTGCTAGTATCGATTTATCAATGTAATCCCAAAATAAATACACATGGAAATGAGGGGAGAAAAATAAATTTCTCTGAATCTAATTCCAACAACTCTCTAAAACACTAGGTAGATGAAGATGACCATGTAAAATCCCCATGGCTCAGCCATCATCAAACTTGTTTGAGTTTAGCATCTACAATCCCCAGTGAAGACACTTTGCATCAATCACACCCATCCTTGGGCACCTGGGTGATCAAAGAAGTTACAACTGTTCTCCAAAGATCCTTCCAGTTAAAAACCAACATAGCTACAGGACTGTAAACATTCACATACAGCAAGACCAAAGGAGGATATTCTTAGGGGAGAGGAACTCAAAGGCACAATGCCTATGTATATCTGATCATATAAAACCATATTTATCGATGTGACCCCTAGAAAATGGAAACAAGAGGTATTTTGTTGCTTTTTTGTTTTCTTTCCTTTTTGTCTTGTTTCTTTATTTGGGAGGGTAAGTGGAGAGCACAGAAATAGAGGGACAAAAGGTGAACAAATGGGGCAGTGGTACTCACTAGACACTATGCCCCCCCAAACCTCCCCCCCCCCGCCACAAACACCAGACACCAGACCAAAGTCCTTCACATTTGCAACGAACCATGTCCTAACTGTCTCCAGCAAATAGGCTCTTGCCACACAAAAGCCAATTTGAAAATTGCTTTTGATGTAGATTATGAAACATCAGTGCATTTTTATATAAAACTAAACTAACCTTTTCTAGTTGGGAATGAGCTATGTTCCGTCTCTTTCTGATTCTGGCTCTCATTCTTCCAACCTGTGGATGGGGATGGAAGGGAAAAACGGGAAAGAGCAAAGGAAGGGGTGACAATGTCCCAAAAGAAATGTACTTATCACTTGACCCATGTAACCGTAACTCATCTGTCCATCACCTTTATGGTAACAATTTCGAAAAGGAGGAAAAAGAAAACCATAGTGCAGTGCCCTAGGATCTGTGGAGAAATGGATCCAGGATCCTGCATCCATTATCAAAATCTCATGATGCTCAAGTGCCTTCTCTATAATAGCAAAGCATCTGCACACATCCTCCACATACTTTACTTTTTATTCTTAATTATCTTTAAGAAGTTGTAGCAAGGGGTTTCAATTCCACCATGTTCTCTACACCTTTGCTAGATTCCCAATGGATGTCCAATATAACATGAGTGCTGTGTAGGTAGCTGTTATACTGTACAGTTGAAGGAATGAATGATGGCAAGCAAAGAACCTGTACACCTTCAGTCCAGATGGAATTCCTTTCAAATACTTTTCAATCCCTAGCTGGTTGAATCTGTGGGTGAGAAACCCACAGATGCAGAAGGCCCCCTTTAATTGATGTGTAAGGTCCTCATCCTCAAGTTAGTAAGTGGAGCTACTAAAATTGTGTCTATGATGTGGCAGGTATTATGTAAAGTGTCTTGCATATTCGAACCCTTAGGCCTCATCAAATGCTTCCAGGGTCAACATGAACTTTCTCTTCCTTTCCCAACAAGAAAACTGAGCCAGCCAGGCACCGGTGGCTCACGCCTGTAATCCTAGCTACTGAGGAGGCTGAGATCTGACAAAGCCAGCCCAGGCATGAAAGTCCATGAGACTCTTATCTCCATAAAACCACTAGAAAACCGGAAGTTGTGCTGTGGCTCAAGTGATAGAGTGCTCGCCTTGAGCTGAAGAGCTGAGGGACAGCGCCCAAGCCCAGAGTTCAAGTCCCACGACTGACCAAAAAAGGAAAGAAAGGAAGAAAGGAAGAAAGAAAGGAAGGAAGAAAGAAAGAAAGAAAGAAAGAAAGAAAGAAAGAAAGAAAGAAAGAAAGAAAGAAAGAAAGAAAGAAAAAAGGAAAGAAGAAAGAAAACTGAGCCATTTTGGAGTTCCTGTAGCTCATTCAAAATTTCAAAGCTGCTTAATGTATATAAAACCAGCAGGAATCATAATCAGAGGGTAAACTCAGAGTGCAGATTTTGAAGCAGAATTTTGTAGCATCTGATTGACCAGTTGGAATTCCCAGCAAATTTCAAACAAACATCAGACTCAAGTTCTAGCTCAGTTTGAGCTGCTCAGTCAACAGCATTGTGTCATGCAGAGTAAGCCTAGATCTGTCCTTTCTAATCAAAGCTGTAATTTCTCTGCTGCCCTCCCAACCCTCCCCCCCCCCCGCCACAAACACCAGACACCAGACCAAAGTCCTTCATATTTGCAATGAACCATGTCCTAACTGTCTCCAGCAAACAGGCTCTTGCCACACAAAAGCCAATTTGAAAATTGCTTTTGATGTAGATTATGAAACATCAGTGCATTTTTATATAAAACTAAACTAACCTTTTCTAGTTGGGAATGAGCTATGTTCCGTCTCTTTCTGATTCTGGCTCTCATTCTTCCAGCCCCTCCTCTCTCCTTCAAATGAGTGTTTTGGTTACTTTTCTTGGCTGTTGTTGTTGTTGTTGTTTGTGGGTCTTTTGTCGTTATTTACAATTGTAGTTAAGAAAAAAGGATTACAGGCTGAAATATCTGGAAGCTTCTGTACAGTGACAAAAATACTCTGGGACCCAGCCAAGGCTCTGCCACTCCTTCCTTATTTATGAGCTGCTTTGGGTACAGATTTATTTTCCTTTCTGTATCCATGCTATTTTTTCCACCTGTCTTGGAATGGAAGTTGCAAGAGCTTAGATAAATGGCTTAAAATGTCCCTCTACTTTTACTGCAAAGCCTGTGTACATCCTTCTAAGACACCATTCTTGGGTCCTGTGGATGTCAGGCTCTGTGAATCAGAATGGACAGCTCACTGGGGAAGGGGAATAGCTATGTCCCATTCCAGGGCACCGGAGGGAGGCTGTGGGAGTGGAAGATGGGAGGCCATGGATTGTGTTCCAGCCAGCATCTGAAGTCATTTGGTGTTTGAGTCCTATGCATCGGGATCTCTTCTGTCACCTACATGCCAGTTTTCTGGCTGACTTATTCCAACCATCATCCAAGACTGACTTACTCCAACCATCCATCCAAGGGAAAGTTATAACTGCTTCCAGAATGTCTAGTTTATTTAAGCCTGAAGTGAGATCAAGAATTTGTATCTTTAAAGGCCATGAATGGCGCCTGTCATCTTAGCTGCTCTGGATGGGAGTGGTGGTATATGTCTCTAACCCCAGATACTCTGCACACAATGATGAGAGGGTCACGCATGGTTCAGGAACAGCCAGGGCAAAAAGTTAGAAGACTCGATCTCAACTAACAAGTCGGGTACCATGGTATGCACTTGTCATCACAGCTACAAGAGTGGTATAGAAGGCCCAGGCAAAAACTTATTTGAAACATGATTAAAAGCAAAAAGGGCTCAAATGATAGAGCACCTGCCTAGCAAGTTTAAGGCCCTGAATTCAAACTTAAGTATTGCCAACGAAAGAAGAGAGGGAGGGAAGGAGGGAGGAAGGGACAGAAGGAGGGAGTGAAGAACGGGGGATGGGGAGAAGAAAAGAAAAGAAAGAAAAAGAAGGGAAGAGAAAAGCAAAGAGAATCTGAATGTCTAACCATTTTTTAGGTGGAGTAAATGGTAATGGTGGGGCCACAGGTTGAGACTCACTGGAAGGGAGAATGCCTGACTCATGTCCATTAACGCAGGTCATGACAGAAGATCCTCTAGAACCTGGATTTACCACTTCCTGGATCTCATATAGTGTCCGTTACAACATAACTGACTCTCAGGTTCAACAACTGAATCCCTTGTCCTTCATCTGCTTTGGGTTCAGACCTCTCATGGATGAAACCGACTTCTTCGTTCAGAAATGGGAAATACAATTCAGCATCCTCTCCCTTGCTCTGTGGTTCACATTTCTAGCTATGGTTATCCACAGTAGCACCTCCATAGGAAGCTGAAATCTGCTGGTACTTGGTGCTTTAGAGGGCTTCTTGGTTCTTGGTTGGGGAAGCAGAGCTGGCAGTAGCTCACAGGATGTTTAAGGGGCTGGTGCTCAATTACCAAGGCCACACTAGTCCTTCGTTCATGTGGGTAACAAAGAGATGATTACGATAATGCCTGCCAGGTGGCATATGGCAGGAAAGCCTTCTAGGATTTAGGAGTTCGTATTTGTGCTATGTGAGTGCCTACATTTGGCTCAACAAATAGGGTATTAAAGCAATCTTTAGTACAAATCGCAGAGTGAATACACATTTTGACTAGGAAAAAGCCTTTATCTCTAGAGTCTGGCAGTTTGAAGCCACCATCTCCAAGAGGCAGGAGAGTTACATATGAGGTCCAAAACACCGACACAGAAACACACACACACACACACACACACACACACACACACACACACACACACACACACACACACACACACACACACACACACACACACCAGGAGCATGCTGGTGCTTGCACATGCTTTCCACACTGAACAATCTCTGGTGAGCTCTTCCAAATCCTCAATTGCAGGCTGGACCCCAAAGAAGTCCCATGTGAAACTCTGCAGCTGGGAGCTAAGCAACTTCAAAGGGGAAAATTCTGAAAAACCTTCCCAGAGATGATTGTCTAAGCTCAGCTGCAGTGGATCTCTGCTTTCCTACACCGGTGGTTCTCCAGCTTGAACAACTATTGGAGAGAGTAATTTCTTCCATAGCATTTGGGGTTTGGCACAGGGTCCCCAGTGCTGCATGAGGGAAGCCACAGCTTTGAACCTATAGCAGCCCAGTACAAGTGATGTTAAGAACCTGTGTCCATTGAAGACCTGGGCTGGGAGCCAGGTTTTATGGAGCTCCTGTGTTCTCTCAGTGGACCCAACTCAGGCCTCTCTAACCCCAGCTGCCTCTCACATTTATACCGTGAGGCTCTGAATGCTTCTGACTGTGACCCCACACAGACCCGGACCCCAAAGATCCCACCAAGTAACCTTAAGGTGTCTTCTGGTTCCAGCCCTGGTCTCTCCATTCGACTCAATAAAAATCTCTATAGTCTAGATGAAAACAGACAAGATGGATGATCAAATCCAACCTAAGACAGGGAGGTGGGAAGTGGTGGGGAGCAAGAGCCTACTGGGGCCAGGCCTTGACAGTGATACCATCATACAGGAAGGCCAAGCGCCTGGCTCCCCGGTGGGGTTGAACTCCATTCCTAGCCAGGTGACAGCCAGCATTAACAACAAGGTCACAGCTCTTGGGTGCAGGGGCGCCTCTACACTGACACAGCTCTTTTTCCTTAGGTGCAAAAAGTCTTCAGAGACTCGCTCACAATATAGGCCTCATTAGTGTACACACACACACACACACACACACACACACACACACACACACACACACACACACACACACACACACACACACGAAGGTTTTAGAAACGTAAGCCCACATCTACAGACTGAGGGAAATCTGGATTACAAATAATTCATGAGAACCCAACAGCCCATCATTAAAATTTGATTCTTTCAGGTAAAAAGCACAAAGGAGACTCATGAAAGAAACACGCCAGCTGGTAAGATTCCAAACCAGTGGACTGACTGGCCTGCTCTCTCTCATTCCCTCTCCCCACCTGCCACCCCCCAACCTTGTAGCCTGGCCCTACATTTCCCGACATGGTCATGTCAAGCCCATGCTGTCAGACAATAGCCCCCCACTGCACAAAGCTCTGGGTTTTCAAGTTGCTGAGGGGGGCTTTCCCTGGAAACAGTCCACAGCCAAGCACACTGTGGAACCATCAACATGGCTAAGAGTTAAGAAGTCCAGGGAGCCCAGAGAAGTCACCATCATATGGCATCCAGAGGGCTTGAGATGTCCGGCTGCATGAATAGGAGCACAGTGATGAGGACTAAGGAAGGTCCATTGTGCCAAGGCTGGTGCACAACATCCACAGTGCCTGGCCTGGTGCAGGCCTTCTCAGGACACAACACAGAGTTTTTATAAAGGCCACTGGGAGAGTCACAGCCAGTACATAGAAAAGCCAGAACAGAGAAGCTGTCCAGGAAAGCTGGACAGAGGAAAGACATGAGGTAGTCGGGGTGGGTATGGTGAGTGTGGGTAGACCATCTACTAACTCCAGACATATGAAGGAAAGCTGAGCTAATTCTGTGATCCTGCAGCTAGCAGGCTCAGCATGGAAAGAGGGGCTGCAGGTACAGCCAATGATACTTAGGCCCCAGCCCGTTTCATTCCTCTTGCTCTGTAACTTTGGAAATTTTGAGCCAGATAGTAAAGAACAGACCACCTGCCTTCAAGCGTCAGAAGTGAGTTACGAAATCCTTAATGTTTGTGTACCAGGATACACACATGCACACACGTACATACATGCATATGCACAGACCCATGCACACACACTCAGATAACCTCACAAGAGCATGGGATTGCCCCATTTGTTAGGAAATGGAAAGACTTGGAAAAAATTATATTAAGTGAAGTAAGCCAGACCCAAAGAAACATAGGTCCCAAGGCTTCCCTTATATGTATATGTCTGATACAAGCAGAAAAGGTCAGATAAGTTTATGTTAAGTGAAATGAACCCCAAGATTGCTATTGTTTCTAATGGATTTATAAGATACCACATGATTTTTTAAATGTCCCTCCCCCACAGTATAACCCCTGTTTGCACTGTATTTGATATTGGTATAATCTGGGGAGGGGAAGGGGAAAAACAAATTGTTTAAATAGGGATACAGGTTGACCAACTGCAACAAGAGATGTACAAAATGCTATGTCGAAAAATAAACTTTACAATTTAGGCGGCGGGGGGGGAGGCCTGGGGGTGGACGGGGGAAAGGGGGAGTGTTGTTATGGAGGAGGGAGGGAAGGGATGTAGGGGAATAACAAAGGAGGACGCAACAATGCTTGATAAGAAATGTACTGTACAGTATTTTCACAATAAATAACATATTTAATAGAGCTACGTTCTACAGAAATAAAAAAAAACTCTCACACCCCAAATTTCAGATTTAAACTAAACTTTCTTAGGTACAAAAGAATATTCTGAGGGTTTTTTTTCCCCTTACAATTTATTCTTGAGAAGTCGGGAAAGGTCATGCCCTACCCCACAATCTTTCTGGAAATCTAGGTTGATTATGACTTCATTAGGTGGGAAAAGTAGAGTTAAAACTCACTGAGCAAAAGGATAAATGTGAGCAATTTGTTTGGCTCAATTGTCTATAATACATAGAATTATCATAAAAACTCAATTAACAAAAAATGTCTTGGAGGATAAACTTCCTTGAAAACAAAAGCTAGTTATGGTTTTGGAACCCGTCTTTATGAATAATGAAATAGTGCTGTCGGCATTTATAAAGGTTCCTGTGATTTTCTTCCTCAGCCCAGCACATATGGGATTCTGAACAGCGCAAAGATGGTGAGATGCCCCCGGCTGCAGCATCCTTCCTCTCTCCTTCCTTCCCAGCCCATTTGCTCTGCCCTTTTAGGACTCCTTCCTTCCCACCTCTTTATCACTTTTGTTTTTTATTGCGAAAATACCATACAGAGGGATACAATTACATGGGCAAGGTGATGAGTACATTTCTTATCAAGCATTGCTGCCTCCTCCTTTCTTTCTCCTTCCCCTCCCTTCCCATCCTACAAGCTGGTTAGAAAGCAAGTCCATGGTAAGCAAATGCTAAAACTCTGAACTAGCAAAGAAATCCTAGTATTTTGCTTCCTGGACACCATCATGACCTGACCTCTTTGTAAATGTTGGTTGGTCTTATTCTAATCAATAGATATTGTAAGAATCTCATAGATCCTCAGATGGTTTACTGGGCCAACCCTGAGTCCTGCAAATCTTAGTCTTTGTTTCCCATCATCTGCACTGATCACTGCAAGATCCCAGGCCCTTCCCCGATGGCAACTGTCACCTGTCACAGAGACCTCAGACAACAGCAAAAAATAGCTTTTCTCAAACAAGGTAAGTGACATTCTTGGGTACACTTAAATATTAATTAACTGAGGTGTAAAAAGGTTATGTTGACATCAATGTTATGTAAATATAAACATCTATCACTAAGTCCAGTAGAGCTCTTTCAATAAATATATTTTAAATACCTAAAATTGGAGGCATTTGGTAATTGCTTAACAGTTGGCTTGCCTTCTTTCCTTCATTCCTTCTTTCTTCCCTCCCTCTTGCTCTTCTTCTTTCCCTCCCTTCCCCCCTCCTTTACTCTGATCCCTTCCTTCCTCCTTCCCTCTCCCTTCCTTTCCCTTCCTTCATTGGTTGTACATAAAATGTACCAATCATGCTGGCACCAGTGGCTCAAAGCTACACAAGAGGTTGAGATCTGAGGATCATGGTTCAAACCCAGCCCAGTCAAGAAAGTCTGTAAGACTCCTAGCTCCAAATAACTACTCAATAGCCATAAATGGAGCTATGGCTCAAGTGGTAGAACACTAACTTTGAGCAAAAAAGCTCAGGGACAGTGCATAGGACCTGAGTTCAATCTCCAGAACTGGCACAAAAATAATACCAATCAATCAGTACCAAGCAGTGTCCTTGAACAATGAAATATGGCTGTAGATAAAGCAAGATTTACCTGGGTGACTTCTAGGTAAACTTACTAGGTAAAAATAATCTGTTAGTTTCTTCCTATAACTAGGCTCAATAGTCCAGAATCAATGCTCTAAACTACCTCTTTAAAAGAAAAATTAGTGACACGTTAGACAATCTACTCAAGGAAATACCCTACTATCTTAAAATTATGAACATAGGGAAGTTATCTAGAGTAAAAAGATAGAAATATAAAATTTATGTTAACTATATACTGTATATAATTTCCTTATTAGTATATATTCCAGTCTATGTATAATTTCACAAAATATTCTCTTCATTACATAAATCAAGACATAGACTCATCATCATTATGCACTTCAAAGATGCATTAAAACTGGAAAGAAATTCAACCAGAGGATAAATAATAATAATCTGTAGAGGTGAAAAGATAAGCAATTATTTTTCTGCCTCTATTTTCCTAATGAAGACACATTGTTGTTTTTTTTTTCCTGTACTTGCATTTGATTAGGTGTATGTCACAGCCATGAAACAAGAAAAAAAATCATTTTATAGGAGAACATGAGAAACAGTCCGGACTTTAATCCATAACCCTGCTCCAGTATTTACTGGGCTTTTCCTTGAAGGTCAGCTTCCAACTGTGCCTGTCATAAAGACTCAGCCACCTGGTAAGTAAGCCCATTTGCAGGGAGGAACCATGGGCCACACCCTACAGTACCAAAGACAGTGGCAGGAAAAGGATCTGTTGGAATCACATCTTCAGAATTACAAATCTCAGCATTTGAAGCCTCTTGGTCTTGGGACATGACAGGGTGTTAGCTCAACTCACAGTCCAGAGAAAAAGCTCCACACAAGCTCCACGGATTGTCAAGGGACCATGAGATCAGGATATCACCCTGGTGCTATCTCTGTCACCAGCAGGGCTATTACAGCCCAGCCCTGGGTAGTTTCCTGCCTTTGTTAAGAAGTAGTAGATGATTTGGTTCTGATGGGATCCAGCTCCAAAACCCTCCAACCTACAAATAACTCTGTTCCATAAACAGAGTTAAACCACCAAGCTGCTGATAGGCAGCCAATTTTTACCTACAGAAGTGGAATTTTTCCCAATTCAACCTAAGCTTAGCTAAATGCATGCCACCATCCCTCTATGTGGTCTTGAACGCTCAGGGGCAGTAGCTTTCTGAAGAAATGGCAGGAAGGGTAGAAACAATCAGTCAAAGCTGAGGATAAATGACCAGCAAGACTGCTACACTGCTGGACTGAAATTCAGAGCTGAACTTGACTTTTAACTTTTTAAATTGCATCTTGTGACACCCCCTCTGCAGAACTGGCAAATATGGGTATCAAATTAGCTCTTTTTCCCTTACCTGTTCAAGATCACTAGTTTTATTTTAGCCCACACAATTTGCCCTGTGTACAGTGTCTTGTGCTTTTCTAAGCCACGATAATAAGACTCTGAAAAAACTACCAATAAGAAAAGCAATAAAGGAAGTGGCACTGTGGCTCAAGTGGTAGAGCATTAGCTTTGAGCTGAAGAGCTCAAAGACACCACCCAGGCCCAGAGTTCAATCCCCACAACCAACAACAAAAACAACAACAACAAAAAGCAATAAAATGCCAGAAGATGAAAAGGACTGGTAATGTTACATAAGCAACATAAGATTAGGGCCCCTAACACACACACAAAGGAATATATATACACAAATAGATGTATGTATACAGATAGATAGATAAACAGACAGACAGACGGACAGATGCTGTCCTGATAAACCACTGATGAGCACGGTCTCAGGGGTGGTCTGTAATGAAGAGGTACACAGTGGGCATTCCCCTTTAGGGAGACTCAAGGGTGACCTATTAGCTGAGCTACAGTGGTATCTGGGGTCCTCCTTCTTCAGGAAGAATCTAAGGTAACCTCAGATGGCATAGAACCTAGTGGGCATGCTCCTTCAAGCCAGAGGGGAAAAAGGAGGTCTGAAGAATCACAAATGCTCATCCCTGAGCTCCTGTGGACCCTACCTGGTGGCTGGACAGGAGACATTTTTAGTGGAAGCTGAGGGGCAGGTTTGGAGGTTTTATGCCACATTTACTGTTGCACGCTGAGCCAGGCTCTTTCTGTCTCTGTCTCTGTCTCTCTTTGTCAAATCATTCTTAAATATTTTTTAAACCTCAACCATAATAACTAGCTAGCACACAGCTTAATATTTCCACAATCACTTTCCAAAGTAAAAAAAAAAGATGATGCAGGAGAGTAATATAACTCAGCATTATGACAGGAGAAAGAAGGGAAGGGAATGAACACAGGGAGAGACAGTGAAACTCAGAAAACTGAGGGAAGGAGTGGGGTTGGGAGGGGTGGAGGGATGGATGATGAAAGAGGTGACATGATCAAGACGCATTGTGCTGATAAACTGATGTGTTCAATGGTAACGCCTTTGTACAACTACTTAAATAAAAATATAATGTTAAAAAAGAAGAAAGCAAACCAGGAGGGGTTAGATGTTGCCTGTATCTGCCTGGCCCATTTTCTTTAACTGTCACAGAACAGTTACATTTGAAGAAAGTACAGCACACTGCTAGTCTCTCTTAAATTTGAGAGGTGGGCTGGGTGTTAGCAGCTCACACCTATAATCCTAGCTATTCAGGAGGCTAAGATCTGAGGACTGTGGTTGAAGCTAGCCTGGGCAGAAAAGTCTGTGAGACTCTTATCTCCAATTAACCAGCAAAAGCTGGAAATGGAGGCATAGCTCAAGTCATAGAGCACCAGCCTTGAGTTTTTCACTAAGGGAGAGCATGAGGCCCTGAGTTCAAGCACCATTATTAGTGGAAAAATATAAAAGAGAAAAAGACAAAGAGGAAGAAAGAAAGACAGAGAAAAAGGGAAGGAAGGAAGGAAGGAGGGAGGGAGGGAGGGAGGGAGGGAGGGAGGAAGGGAGGGAGGGATGGAAGGAGGGAGGGAGGGAGGGAGGGAGGAAGGGAGGGAGGGAGGAAGGGAGGGAGGGAGGGAGCTGGAGGAGGAGGAAAGGGAAAAGAAAAACAAAATCTGAGTGGTGATATAGACTTGATTGCCAATTTCTTTCTGCAGTAAAAATACTTCATAAAGAAATCTTTAATTTAGAAAATCTATACTTTACTTAATGCATAATTAAATGAGGATCTGACAGGAGCAAATGCAAGGAAGTTTAATTACCTCTGGACTTCACATTTAAGTATTATCAAATAATATAAGTAAGATTATTATTAAACCTAAGATCATTCAAGGTGGTTGTTGGGCTGGGAACATGGCTGCTTCCATTTGACACCTCTCCTACTGACTCTGCAGGGGTCCCTGTGGCTAAGGCCACACTAAGTAAGGGACAGCTGGAATCCATCCTCAACAGCACAAGAGGAAGCCAAACAGTCCAGATCCTTGGCGATCAGCTTTCATATTACATTTCATGGCTTCCAGCAGATGCCTCTGTTTCTCTCAGATAAGGAACACTAACATGAACATCATAATCCTCCACACATAAATCTTTCCTGAGCAGATTGGAATACGTGTCCAGTCCTTGTAAAACCATTCTTAACACATTTATATAAAAGTCCCCTCTCGTCTGCAAAGAGCATGCTTTCTTCTCTTCCGCTTTCTTCTCTTCCTCTTTTTCTAGTCAAGGATCACCCCCCACTCCGACCCCATGCTCTCACTGTGGAAACTTCTGTGGGGATCCTACGTTGTCAGGACAGCACCCAAAGGCAGTTGTTATCTCCAAGTGGGTACAGGTGCCCCCTTCCTGGGCAGCCTGGTGTGGAGGGTGGGAAGGAATAAATTCAGGAACAAAGGAGCAGTGCAGAAGGCAGCCTGACACATTCCAACCCATTCCAACACAATCTTCCACATGAGATGCTGCTCTTGGCAACGTTAATTTTACCTTTGTAGTCACAGCTCCTCCTGCCCCACTGTGGAGGAATTACTGCTCTTACTGGCCTGGCGGGAAGGTACACGGATATGTTACCCAGAAAATGCTCTGAGCACCAGGTGGACCCTGGATCAATGGCAGCTGTCAATGGCCCATGAAAAAGGAAGGTTCAACCCCAGTGCCTCCACAGCACTCTCCTGTGAAAAGCCTCCCTCTTGTTCTAGGCCAGAGCCCTGGGGACCCGCACAGCCCTCTGCACCTCCAGGTGTCAGCAGGAAGTCAGTCTTCCTGCCTGACCTAGGGTTTGGATTTCACAGCGCACTCTGAGCCCACCTCACATATACTGAGCTCAGGAGACTCCTTCCTAATGCTGCCACCAGGCCCCCAACCCCAGCACTCTGCACAACAGACCAGGCAAAACTAAAGAATCAAAAGTCCCCAAAGAGAGTAGGGACATCCAACCTTTATTTCCCTGCATGCAAGCATGGACATTTCCAGTGTGCTACCAGGATGATCATCTGTTCTATTTATAAGGATTTCTGGCAAAGAGATTCGGTAGCATTTCTACCAAAATGGAGGAACTCAGACATTCTACAGCAGGTACCTGACTTCCAGGTGCGGAGTTACATAAGGTGTGACATCACTGTGCTTTGGTTATTCGGGGACCACACAGCACTTGACCCTATGCAGAATTACAAGTTGAACGTTCCCAGTTTGAAAAGCCAAACTCAGAAAATGCTCCAACATGTGGAACGTTTGGAGCCCTTTTGAGGCAGTTAGGGTTTCAGATCAAAGGATGCTCAATAATCAAGTCTATGCAACTATTCTCCAAGTCTAAAAACCTCTGAGCTCTGGAAACTTCCAGTCAGGAGCTTTTCAGGTAAGGGATGCTCAGGCCACAGCACCTTAGGAAAACAGCAAAAAGAGCAGAAAGAAGGTCTTTTCACTGATTTCTGTTACCTTGCTCAACACGTGCTGTAAAAGATTTCATAAAGGCACTATGGAAAACCTCCAGGCAATCAAATAACTGTGTCACTTAAACACCCAGCATGGCAAACTAGGGAGGGAGGGAGGGCAGGAGGGAAGGAAGGAGAGAGAGAGAGAGAGAGAGAGAGAGAGAGAGAGAGAGAGAGAGAGAGAGAGAGAGAGAGAGAGAGAGAGAGAGAGAGAGAGAGAGAGAGAGAGAAAGAGAGAGAGAGAGAGAATAAAAGGAGAAAGAGTAATGGGATTAACAGGAAAAGGGATAAGAAGACAGTTAGCAGGAGGTTATGGGGAAGTCTAGCTAAGTTGGCTTATTTTGTGGTAGTTCAGGAGTCTTGTACTTGCTATGCAGGCATTCTACCACTTGAACCAAGTCCCCATCACTTTGGGCTATAGTTACTGTTATTTTTTAAAATACGTTATCATGTTTTTGCCCAGTGCTGGCCTAGCCCATGTTCCTCTGACTCAAGATTTCAGTTAGGTGGGATAAGCAAGAACCACCACACTTTGCTTTAGTGTCTGAGATGAGGTCTCAAATTTCTTCCCAATCTCTGCCACTTGAGTATCTAGGATTATAGATGTGAGCTACTGTATTCAGTCTTTTAACTAAGAGTTAATGTCTCTCACACACAATTCTGTAGTTCTGACTAAGGGTTTCTGAAGTCTCAGAGAACTGAGGAATTGTTCCAAGTTCCTGGCAGATGAGTGGTAACTTCAGGATACCCCTACACACATGGTGAAGAGAGCAGACTTCTACTCATAGCAGGCACTAAGAAGCAAACACAAATAGCTGGCTCCAGGGCCAGCCCTGTATCCCCCACCCCACTCCCCCAAGCTGCTTTCCTGAAGGGAGTCTTATAATTTCAAATCAAGTCCTTATACTTTCCAACTCCTCAAAGAATCACCAGCTGATGACCATTTGGAATTCCTGAAAGAAGTTGAACTCACTCTCAGCCTCTACTTTTGAACATACATTCTTGGGGGTGCAGGTTCCTTTGAATTAGAACACACACCAACTTACTATGCCTGTCAACCTACAAACATGGACCATTAGGACTGGAAATAACTATTTGACTTGAGAGGTTTAAATTCCAAGAAAGCAATATTTTCCTAAACGGACTCATAAAAATATTGACTAAATATATCAATAAAGAAATACAAGACTCAGCTAGGCACTCAGCTAGTTCACGCCTATAATCCTACCTACTCAGGAGGCTAACATTTGAGGCCAGATTGGGCAGAAAAGTCCATGAGACTCTTATCTCCAATTAACTACCAGAAAATCGGAAATGGCACTGTGGCACAGGTGGTAGACCTCTCATCTTGAGCTGAAGAGCTGAGGGACAGCACCCAGGCCCAGAGTTCAAGCCCCACAACTGACAAAAAGAAAAAAAACATCTGCACCTTAGCATCTAACTCTCAGCTGTCTGAATTCAGGGAATAGTTTACAATGAAGTTGAGCACAAAGATGTTTTCTGGGAAAAGTCAATACTCCTTGGTCAGCCTTGTTTTCAAAAACGTTTCCACATGACGTTGAGAGAATATGTCACCCTACTATTTCTGCTCTATTTCCATTTCTGAATAATTTTTCTTCACCTATGGCTATGATGCTAAACATTTTCAAAGATAGGGAAAGACAGCTCTGACGTGTCATGCTGGGCTGCAAATGCAGGCACTTTTCGGTTGCTTTTTCTTATAATTAGAAGGATATCCTTTTTTTATCTTCTAAAGTCAGATTTCTTATACTAAAGCAGATGATTCATGAGGAAAGAAGATTTGTAACTTGCCATTCATAGTCAAATTGAGTCACTTTAGATGTGTTTTGAAAGAGAAATGTATTGTTAATATTTATGAACATTTCAGGAGGGAGGTGTCACAGAAAATGAAGAATTCCAAATTCCCAAGGCTCTGGGCTTAGGACTTTGATTTATGACTATATGAAAATTGACAATTCAGGGAATTCTCATGTTCTGTAAATTCTATTTTTAATTAACAGGCCTTGGAATTAACATTAGCATCTTTCATTGACTCAATCTAGGAAGATATTTTTTTGTTGGCTCCAAATTTTAATGGTTGTAAGTCTGTGAAGAATTTCAATGGATCATATCTTTGCATGGCTGTCATGGAGTAACTTTCACTGCAGAATGTGTGAGTATTAACATTGGCACCATTAAATGAGAAGAATAAGTTGCAAGCTCCGGAGAAAGCCTTAGGAGATGCCAGGGCATATTTTAACCGCAAACTGGACATGACTGTACAGCTATAAAGGAGTGGAATCCCCCAGCCAGCAGCCACCAAAGCCCCAACAATAACATAGCACATGACCAGTAGCTTAAGCACTGGGAAGTTTCCCTCTTTCTTAGCTTCTTTTTACCTGAGTCACCAACACTATCGACAACACAAGTGGCAAAATATGTGGCCAAGTCAGAAGCTTATCAAGATAGCTTGGCTCCATAGGTAGATGTTTCAGGAATGACCCTTGTACATGCATTCCCCTTGTATTTCTGTGTGTGTGTATGTGTATGTGTGCGTGTGTACATGCATAAGCGTGTATGTATTTACATTTCATTAAGTCCAGTAGTACTCTTTCAACATATCTTTTTTTATATTTTTCCAAAAAAAACCTTGAATTCAGGGCCCGTACACTGTCCCTGAGTTTCTTTTGCTCAAGGCTAGTAGTCTACCACTTGAGCTTCAACACCACCTCTGGCTTTTTATGAGTGGGTTTTTATTGGAGATAAAAGAGTCTCATGGATCTTCCTGCCAAGGCTAGCTTCAAGTAGCTAGGATTATAGGCATGAGCCCCCAGCACCTGGCATATACTACAATCTATTGTTAAATACCTAAAAATGGAGGCCTTTGATAATTGCTTAACTAGTTGGACTCCCTTCTTTCTTTGCTTTGTCTCTTCCCTTCTTCCTTCCTCTTTCCTTTCTTCCTTCCTTCTCTTCCTCCTTCCCTCCTCTCTCTCTCCTTCCCTTCCTTTCATTGATATACATAAAATGTACATCTGCCAACCAGTAGCCTTGAACAATAAAATTATGGCTATACCAATGTAGATGCAGCAGTAAGATTTCCCTGGACGATTTCTAGGTAAACTTAACAGCTATATAAAAAAAATCCATTAGTTTCTTCCTATAACCAAGCCTTACTTTCTCTTCAAACACATTTTAGACATAGTACTTGATGAAAGTACTTATGCCCCATCGCTTCCTGAACTCAAGCAGATTCAAATTAAGGACCGAAAGTCAACAACTTTTTTGCCTTGGCTGGCCTCAAACCATGATCCTTCCAATCTCTGTCTCCTGAGTAGCTATTATAGGCATGAGCTACTGTGCTCAGCCTTTTCACCGTTTTGTTCCTTGGGAACAAAACATTATCTGTCTAATGTGTAAATAAAACCAGGAAACATACCTGTAAAGTAAAAATATGTCATTTGGGTGGATACATTTTCACTATGGAGATGATAAAAAGCAAAAGACAACAATAGCAAACTAGCCTTCACTATCTGTCCTATAAGAAAATCTCAATGTGGTTTCCATTTGCATTTGTTTTATGGCCAATGACGCTGCGCATTTCTTCATATGTCTATTGGCTATTCTTATTTCCTCTCCAGAGAAGTCTCTTTTTAATAGGGTAGTTGTTTCTTTGGGGATTAGTTATGGGGGGAGTTAATTTTTGTGTATTTTTGATATGAGACCTTCGGCTTTTGTATAGTTAGTGAAGATCTCCTCCCAATTTGTGGACTTTCTATTTATCTTGCTAGTTATGTTCTTTGCCATGCAGAAACTCTGCAGTTTAATGTAATCCCATTTATCCAGACTTTCTTTGATTTGTTGTGTTTCTGGATTTTTATTTAGGAAGTTTCATCCTGTGCCAAGAAGCCCTAGCAAATCCCCTATCCCTTCCTGTAATATTTTCAGGATCTCTGCTTTTACAAACTTAATGTCTTTGATCCATTTGGAGTTCATTTGGGTTCAGGGTGATATGTAAGGATCTAGCTAAAATTTTCTACATGTGTGTAGCCAATTCTGTCAGCACCATTTGTTGAAGAGACTACCTTTCTTCCATCTGACAATTTTATCAAGGATTAGGTGGCCACAAGTCCGTGGGATCATGTCTGAGTCTTCAATTTTATTCCATTGATCCTCATGATATTCCTCCAGCACTATTCTTCCTGCTAAGGATTATTTTTGCTATTCAGGGTCTTTTATTGTTCCATATGAATTTTTGGATTGCTTCTTCTATTTCATTAAAGAATGTTGTTCGGATATTGATAGGTACTGCATTAAATCTGTAGATAGTTTTGGGCAGTACTGCCATTTTCACTATGTTAATTCTCCCAATCCAGGAATGTGGGAGATTTTCCACTTCTTTAAATATCTGTAATTTCCTTTTTTAAGTTTTTAAAGTTCTCATGCAAATCAAAACCACATTGGGATTCCTCCTCAACCCAGTTAGAATAGCCATTATCAAGAAAACAAATAATAACAGATGCTGGTGGGGATGTGGCCAAAAGGGAACACTACTACACTGTTTGTAGGAATATAAGTTGGTTTGCCACTCCGGAAGGCAGTATGGAGGTTCCTCAAAAGACTAAACATAGAATTCCCTTGTGATCCAGCAATCCCACTCCTGGGCATTTATCCAAATGATCTCAAACTAGGCCACACTAAAGCTACCAGAACAACTATGTCCATTGCAGCCTTATTTACATTAGCTAAGATATGGAACCAACCCAGATGCCCCTCAATAGATTAATGGATCAAGAAAATGTGGTATATTTACCACATGGAATTTTATGCTTCTATCAGAAAGAATGACATTACCCCTTTCATAAGGAAATGGAAAGACTAGGGGAAAAAATCCTATTAAGTGAAGTAAGCCATACCCAAAGAAACATAGGCTCTATGGTTTCTCTCATCTGTAATAAGTAGTATGTGCCTAGGTTAATCCTGACAGGGAATCATATTAGCTCAAGAGCTATGTACATATGATCATACAAAATGCTATTGAAATGAACTCCAAGACATGGAAACAACGGGTCTTTTTTTTAAGTTGTCAACCTTGATGTCGACAATGTACTATAGCTAGCTCTTTCTTCTTATTTTACTTCATTTATCTTTTTCCATTGGTTTGTCCCTGGCAATCTCTGTCTTTGGTTCTGGTACCCTCCATCTTGTACATGCATTTATCTGATTGTGGGAAAGAAAGGGAAATAACAAAATGCTGAAAGAAATACAAGAGATGACCTATTGCAACAATGACAGTCACAGGTCACTATGTTGGAAATGAACTTTACAACTTTGGGGGGAGGGGGGAGGAAAGGGATAGTGGGAGAACAACCATGTTCAACAAGAAATGTACCTTGCTCATGTAAATGTCACCCCTCTGTACAGCATCTTTACAATGAAATAAATTCTTTAAAAAAAAAAATCTCAGCTGGCCAAGTTCCTAGGACTCAGATGGCAGGCATTATCAGCAGGAAAGTCAATTCCCTAGGGAAGTTTTAATTGACTTGGCTTACCTTGTCTGCTTCCTCTCTGTTCCCACCCTCCTCTGAAACTCACCATTCCAGGAAAGTCTGTAATGATTGACGGCTGTGCTTTGGTTTGAAAAATAAACTCACTCCAAAATGAAGTCCCCTTCTGAACTACTTAAGACATTTCAGAATAGAAATGTAGTAGGAATATCTAGGAAATGTTCTCTAGATAATTCTTTTTAACTTAAGAAAGATGAAGGAAAAACTTGGTGCTGGTGGCTCACATCTATAATCCTAGCTACTCAAGAAGGTGGAGATCTGAGGATGTCCGTTCAGAGCCAGCCAGAGCTGGCTGAGCCTCAGTGCCTGAGGCTCCTATCTCCAATTAACCACTAGGAAGTGGAGCTATGACTCCTTGAGTGAAACCTTGAGTGAAAAATCTCAGGGATAAACCCCAGGCCCTGAGATCAAGACCCAGGACTGACACACATAGACACAGACACAGACACAGACACACACAGACACAGACACACAGACACAGACACAGACACACAGACACACACAGACACACACAGACACACAGACACACACACACACACACACACATAAGAAGAGGAGAAGCGGAGGGGAGAGAAGGGGATGAAAGGAAATACTCTCTGAAAAACATTTCACAATTCACTTCCTTCCCTGAACTCCATACAAAACGCTACACCATCAAAACCAGCTGATGATATTATTCTCCCCATCCTTGGGGAGACTTCATCAGTGAACCAAAGAAGAGGAAGCATTTCAAATCAGACTGATACAAAAGGAGGAGCTATGCTGTGAGGTAATATTAGCTTTGATGGGAATTAGAGCCAAAGGCTGGCTTGTAATCAGTAGGTAGAAACATGATTAACAATACAGAACTCAAGTCAACTACTTAATGCCTACCCATTTAGTGGAAAGATACAGAGAAGGAAATGGTTATCTTCACTTTGACATCAAAGCTAACCAAGCAGGTTCTAAGTATGCATATAATTACCTCACACTTGATAAGGAGTCCTCCATATAGATTAGCTGTAGAATGCATGCCTACCATGCACAAGGCACTGAGTTTGATCTTTAGCCACTGTCCCCCACACATAATTAAAAGAAAAAGTGCTGGTGGGCACTGGTGGCTCATGCCTGTAATTGGTGGCTCATGTCTATAATCATAGGTATGCAGGAAGCTGAGATCTGAGGATCAGGTTGGAAGACAGTCTGGGCAGAAAAACGCAGAGAATCTTTTTTTTTTTTTGGTCGGGGCCTGAACTCTGGGCCTGGGCGCTGTCCCTCAGCTCTTCAGCTCGAGGCTAGCGCTCTGGAAGCAAAGAACTCTGGAAGCAAAGAACTCTGGAGCCTGCGATGATGAGAAAATGAAGTCCAAGAAGCCATGCAGCAGCCTCCGGTTCCAGTAAAGACCTTCACAAGACTTGACTTTCCTCCACAATGAAATGTGAAATACCATTTCCTGTATGGTAATTTAATCCGCCTAATAAAATGTCTCTAGGAATTACATCACTGGCCACAGGACTGAATTTAAAGCAGTCTTTTAACTCTATAGAGTTGCACTCTGTCCCTAAAGTAAGGGACTAAGATACTACCCCTGCCATCTTTGACCTGACCAGTGGAGGGACCTGGTAATGTGTGCTGCCCCATCCACTAGCCCTGAATCACCATCCGAAATTCCCAAGAAAAGAAGCAGGGATGCAGGACCCCATTGACCAAGCATCGTTGAAGGAGGGCAGCAGAGAACGTGAGTGTAGAAATGCCTTTTGACTTGCCTTTTCATCCTGTCATTTCAAATCTGCCTTTGCTCCCACACGGGACCACTTATTGGGGAAGGTGCTTCATATCAGGCAGTCAAGCTGCCATGGCAAATCTGTACTAATACCTTGGCCATGGTGACTGTTTTCATTCCATTGTTATTTTTGAAGCTGGGCCTCCCTGGGTAACCCACACTAACTTGAAACTCACAATCCCCTGCCTCAACCTCCCAAGTGTAGGGAATGTAAGTGGGAACCACCATGCCCAGTCATGTGTTTGCTTTAGAACAAGTAATTAAAAGAATGAATCTGAAGAAAGCTGAGAGCCAGCCAGGGGCTCCTGTCCTCTGGGAACTCCACCAGACCTGTGATAGCCGTCTGATTCAGGGAGGCTCAAAGCAGGAGCCTAGAGGAAGTCTGCTTTGCTCTCAGCTTGTTACAAGGAAAACCCACAGAGAAGAGAGAAAAGAAATAATCCTTTTAAGAGCCATCTCTGTCCTGTGTGCTCCTCTCAGCACCACCACCACCACCACACCAGAGAGCCAGTGCAGCACCAGCTCAGTTGGCTTTTGTGATGCTGGACAAAGATCAACTATGATGGTGGCTTTTCCAGTTCACCATGGCCAAGCCTGCCCATTGTCAGAGGACACTAAAGTCCCAAAGTTCATGCTCTGAATAATGCCTCAGTGCCTACTGGAAGATCCTGACACTCCTGTCCAGCTCTGCACTCTACATCAGTCTGATCCATCACCTGATTCTTTAAGAAAATGGAATAACAATTGGGGTGGTTAATCCTTAAAGATTCCAATACCCTTCCCATTTGATACTGACTTACCACATGCATGTCAGCAACACATGAGCTACTCAGCACACAACCACTGCAAGGCCCTCATCTGGAGATGGGGAAGCTATTTCTATGTATAAGGCTCTGTCCAGGGTGTCTGAGACTTGTGGAAATCTATTCTGAAATCTAGTTTCATTGCCCAAACTTGAGCCTTCTAAGCTATAGCTGAACAATAAAAGTGAAGTGTTTTCTGATTGTTTTCTAAACAGCCAACATAGACAATCTATCTCAAAATTCAAAGGGCCCATTGCCCCCTAGGCTTCTGGATACATCAGCTTGCAGATTTTTTAAAGTTATCAGCCATCTGCATGGAGCAGCTGTCTGCGGACACATGGCAGAGTTCACTTAATCTAGCATCAGGCTGGATGGAAATGCCACTCTTGGCTCCATTGCCAGGCATGCCCCATACCTGCTGGGTCCTTGGGTAGGGAAGATTCCAGGCTATTATTCAGTGCACCGCTCTGACGTTATGGTCTGTGGCTGGCATGCTGTTAATTGCATGGCATGAAGAGGTCAAAATCTGGTGAAAATGGAATTGGCTATCCCCATCATAATCAAGTCCATCTGACATACTGTGCTGTCACCTCTAAATCACTCAGCACCAGCTTCTAGGCCTCACTTCTATTAATATGCCACAAATGAAAGCCCCGAGTCCTGCAGTTGTTCCCAAAGGAAATGACATTTTCTTAGCACATTCCACGTTGAAAACTACATTCTCAATGGAAAAGGAAGAGTAAAGAAAGGTTTTTAGAAAAACCTAGGACTCAAATCACAAGAGAGAGAGAGAGAGAGAGAGAGAGAGAGAGAGAGAGAGAGAGAGAGAGAGAAATAATGTTGAAAAAGAAATGGGAGGGGATAAAAGGGGAAGCAAAAGAACATTTGAAGTGAAGTGACCATGTCTTCCACTTGTAATCCTAGCCACTAGGGAGTCAAAGGACAGCACCCAGGCTCAGAGTTCAAGCCCAAGTGCCAGCAACACACATACACACGCACACGCACACGCACACGCACACGGACACACACACACACACACACACACACACACGAGTATTTGACACAATGCAAAAGACACAGTGAGAAAAACAAGAAAGAAAAAAGGGAAGGTGTTTGTGACGTGCAGATATTCCTGAAGCATTTGTCCCTTCCAAATTCTGAATATGGGTTTCAGAGCAAGCTGTCACCAACAATCGCCACCTCCTGCCATATAACAAATCAGTCACGACCCACATGGAGTGTGTTAAATTGGCTCAGAAAATTTTCACCACCCTGTTGGAGTGGATGACAGCATTAGCCCATCAGAGAGCAGTCAGGCCTCCGGCAAGCCCTCTTATTCAGATGTCACAAAGCAACGGCAGATGGTCCAGGTGGCCCTGGAGTCACACAGAGGGTCACCTTCAAATTTCATAAGCCTCTGCATTCACCCCTCACCATGTCCAACTCAAACCACAACAAATGCACCCCAGCCCTGTCATGTAGACAGTATCTCCTGGAAAACCGTGACAGCCTGGATTCAAACTAGACATGAAAGAAAACTTCCATGTGGTATTTGATTGATTGATGGATTGATTGATTGATTTTTGTCAGTCAGTGGGGCCTGAACTCTGGGCCTGGGCACTGTCCCTCAGCTCTTCAGCTCAAGGCTAGCACTCTACCACTTGAACTACAGCACCACTTCCAGCTTTTTCTGTTTATGTGGTGCTAAGGAATGGAATCCAGGGCCTCATGCATTCAAGGCAAGCACTTTCCACTGAGCCAACTTCCCCGTCCTTCCATGTGATATTTAAAGTAAGACACAAGGCTAGTTTTAATAGTCATTGGACATGGTTGAGACTGCACAATTATTTCTTAGCGGGAACTTCAGTGAACAAAGACTATAGAAGATTACATCAAAGGATTGTAAGATGGCCTAGTAACAACCTAACAATTTGACAAGCTCCCTTAGAGACTCAGTGGCTGGGAGCAGAAAAGGAGCCTGGCTGGGCAACCAGGGCAAAGATCCTCTTTCCATTCAAGATTCTGCATCCTTCACAGTGGCCTTGAGCAGACCTGTGTGCAGGCTCTTGGACACCACATTACCATGGCCCTGAGCAGTCCCTCATGCTGGGCCCTGGGCATCACAGCATAGCCCATTTTAAGGAGGGGCTTTGAAACGCTTGCATGTAAGCAGTGAACTGACTGAACCCCAGAGGTGTGCACTGGGACAGGAGCCTGGTCAAAGGGGCTAAAGGGCCGGGTGCCGGTGGCTCACGCCTGTAATCCTAGCTACTCAGGAGGCTGAGATCTGAGGATCGCCATTCAAAGCCAGCCCGGGCAGGAAAGTCCATGAGACTCTTATCCCCAATAAACCACTCGAAAACTGGAAGTGGTGCTGTGGCTCAAGTGGTAGAGCACTCACCTTGAGCTGAAGAGCGCAAGGACAGAGCCCAAGCCAGAGTTCAAGCCCCACGACCGACTTAAAAATAAAAAAGGAGGGTGCGGGGCTAAAGGTCATATGAGAGCTCCTACAGGCTGCGAGGAGCCTCTGATTGGGCCTGGGGACAGAAATGTCCCATGGGCTGTCCAATGATCTCAACAGTCACATTGTTCGCTCCTATTGACACCATTTTAACACCTGCACAACGTACCCCAGGCCGTGCCTTCATTGAGACCTCTCCTGTCTAGCCAGAGTTCTGCTTATCTTTCTTTAATAAATCTTTGTTGTTTTCCTTCTCCTTCTGTGTGTGTGGATTCATTCCAGAAAGATGAAGGACAGGATACAGGTGTTGCAGGTTTTCAGTATCACATTCACCATTATTCCTCCCAAGAACTTCCTGCAGACCCCAATAATAACTTCACACAAGAGGGCTGCCCGCAAGGGGTTTCCTCCTCACCTTTCTCTTGTGGGTAGACAAAGGTCCTCCCCCGTCCCAACAAATATAAAGAAAATAAAAGGCAACTTTCAGTGTGAGAGCTGTGAAAATCCTCAAACACGTTGATCTACTCCAATGCAATAACTCAAAAGGAAAGAGAAAACTCTAAGAACAGACAGGGATAGTCATTTAGAAATAGAAAAATGTTGGTACTGTAGTGTGTCCAGCAGTTAAAAATAGCACAATCTATACTAGTGCCCAATGTGAGGAAGCCATAAATGTGATCATGGTGTAACAACATGAAGAAATTCTTCCATCATCACACATCAAGGAAAATATCGAACCACCTCTCCTCTCACAGTGCAATCATTTAATCATTGTGACCAAAATCTAGAAAGAACCAAAGAACAAAAATAGTTGGCCCACTGCAATGAGAACCTGGAACTGACTCTTCTTATACTTCCTTAATCCTGTTACACTGTAACCAAAATTAGAAGAAAATAACTGACGAAAATGAGGAAACGTCCAGAGCTTTTAGAAGTATACACAATCAATGCCAAGCCATTCTAACAGGCTGGCACAAGTCTATGAGAAACTACAGAGATGCTAGTGCAAACACAAATCTTAGAAAGGACTGTGGCTGGAACCCAGCTGAGAGGAAGGTGACTTCACACAGAAATGGGCATCCCTGGGATGTCTAGAACAAGGCCAAGGAATCAATGAAATCGCCTTCGTGATGACACCACCATCAACAGCTCTAAACATAGCAGGCTCTAGCAGAACATGGTGGGCTGTAGCAACGCTGAGATTTTCTTTTCTCTGTCCTGTCAGGAAACCTTCTCACATAGGTGGCTTCTGAAAGCTCTCGACACTCAAGTCTATGGCAAGGAGTGTCACACACATTCACACATCGACCAAGAAATACCAGCAATTAAAATCATCCGGTTAAAAAAAAAAACAGTACAGAGCTGTAGTAAGAGAATATTTCTAACTTCAATAGTTCTCAAACTTCAGAGATAATTGTCTCTCTGTGGTTTTTTTTCCAATTGGATGCTTAGATAATTTCCACTATCTAAGATGCAGCCCAATAATTCAGAATATGTACTAAGAATTATACATAAAATTAAAACTTAGGAAGTAAACAGAAGTGATCTTGTAAAGATGGACTTTCACTTAAAAATACTACCTGCGTCTGTTTTCTTTTGTTCTGTGTTGTACCTCACTCCTTTCAGTCTGTGTTGACGAAAACAATCCTGCATGGATTTCTAAGTCATGTTACTGATGAGGGTTAGTGTGGGTGCTTACAGACTGAGTACACCTATGAGGGTCAATGTGGGTGCTTATAGACTGAGTTTACTTTGTGGCTTACTGCAGACTTCATTTTTGACTCACTACCTAACATTACATATCTCCTGCAGAATGCATAAGTTAGAGAAACTGAGATAATATCCACAATTTATCTTGCTCCTTATATTTAAAAGGAAGGTTTATATTGTAGATTTATAAACAGGCTGTATTCCTAGCCACTCAAGAGGCTGAGATCTCAAAGTCACGGTTGAAGCCAGCTCAGGCAGCAAAGTCTGTGAGACTCTTATCTCTAATTAACCACCAAAACATCCTGAAGTAGAGCCATGGCTCAAGTGGTAGAGCTTGGCCGTGATCGATAAAGCTAAGGGAGAATACTCAGGCCCTGAGTTCAAACCCCAGCAGCACTGCCTTCACCTGCAAAAGAAAATCTTAAAAGTAAAAGCAACAATATGGTCTCCCTGATATGTAGATGTTAAATCCAAACACAAGAGATATGACAAAGTAAACAGGACTTAAGAAACAAAAGACATCTGCTTATTTTGTCATATAATTTTTTTTTTTTGGTCAGTCATGGGGCTTGAGCTCTGGGCCTGAGTGCTGTCCCTCAGCTCTTTAGTTCAAGGCCAGCGCTCTACCACTTGAGCTACAGCACCACTTCCGGTTTTCTGATGGTGTATTGGAGATACGAGTTTCACAGTTTCCCGCCCAGGCTGGCTTTGAACCATGATCCTCAGATCTCAACCTTCTGAGTAGCTAGGATTACAGGCATGAGCCACCGGAGCCTGGCTCTGTCATATAATTTCTAAATGACTCCATGTTCTTGACCGTGTGTGTGTGTGTGTGTGTGTGTGTGTGTGTGTGTGTGTGTGTGTGTGTGTGTGTGTGTGTGTGTGTGTGCGCGCGCGCGTGCGCATGTGTATGTGTGTTGCTGGCACAGAATCAGAGGGAAATGGGGAAAAATACAACAGAGATGCCCATCAACTATACTGGACATTAATGAAAATAAGCAACTCAAGGGCAGCAATGGGAGGGAGGGAATGAGATGGAAAGAGGGAACAGCTAACACTAAGCAAAAGGAAAGAAATGTACATATCACCTGATGTGGAAGAAATAGTTATATTGTCAAAGCTTATATAATTCACAAACTTTATGGACCATGATAATGACAATGTGCCTTGTGAAGCTTACAATGTGTCTGTGACTTTAACTAAGTATCACTATCGCACAATACTATGAAATTTGTGAAATTTATGTAACCGCATAATCTCAATAAAAAATATTTTTTAAAAAAAGTAAAGGCAACTGACAAGTTCCTTAGTAGGAGCAGGCTGGGGAGAAGAATTTGGTCTTAAGTCTTAAAAGTAATGTGGCTTAAAAGTAATCCACATTTAATCTCTACACCTTTGCACAAGTTTTTACATTTCAACTTTTACAACAAAGGTTACAACTGGCCAGGCTATACCCGTAGCTCATATTTCTAATCCTAGCTACTCAAGCAGCTGAGATCTAGAATTAAGGTTGAAGGCCAGCCCAGGCAGACAAGTATAAGACACTTAATAGCAAAAAGCTGGAAGCGGAGGTGTGGTTCAAATGCTAGGGCACCAGCCATGAGCAAAAATAAGTGAGATCACGAGGCCATGAGTTCAAACCATAGTACCTGAACACATGCATACACACACACACACACACACAGCCAAAAGTCTTAAAAGAAAGTTGAATTATTAAATACAGCTGGTTGTGGTCAGATTTTGAAGCAAAGATTTTGAAGCTGGGAAAAGAGAACGGAGAAAAAACTAAAAAGTGCAAATCACTGTTTCCTGAGTCTGCTTCTAACATGCAAGGTAAAGGGATCATAATTGATAGGACATCAGCCATACGTCACAGCTGGTGGTCAGCTTATTTCAGGGTAGCTCTATGGTTTGGCATGGCAGAGCGAAGCCCCCCATGCAGAGAAAATGAAATGATCCACTCAGCCCAGAGAGGGGAAGGAGGCTGACTTCCAGGCTGACTTTATTATGGTGACCACTTACATTGCAGATTGTCACATTCTAACTCCACATCTGACAAGCGAATAAACTCACAGCAAATTCCCCATGGCTTCACAATACCAAGACAATGACTTTGACAAAGTGGGCTACACAACTTGCTTGTCTATCCCTGGTTGGGGGGGGGGTGAGGAGCTATAAACCTACTAGGAAGTGATTCCACTATCCGATGCTCTAGCTCGGCATCTCCAGTGGTGCCGGGGAAACAAAAGCACAGACTGCTTCAGCCCACAGGACAAGGACATCTTCACCTATGAACTCAAAGAGTGCCATCCAAATAAATGCTGGCCTTCTCAAGGGACAGGATAATAAATAATGCTCATGAGATTAACAGTTGGAAATCAGGATTCGTGTTTCCATGGGGAGAAAAAGATCTAAAAGATAGCAAGAGCTTGAAGACTATCATGATGAACATTACACAGATTCATCTGAGAAGAACAATGCACATCCCCCTGGCCCACTCACTTCCAGAAAAGTCAAGGTGGAAGAAAAGAGGCAAGGGGAAAACATACAAGAGTGGGACCCATCAGCTGCACTGGATATTGATTAAAATGACTAAGCAACTCAATGGCAGTGATAGGAGAGAGGGAATGAGTGGGAAAGAGGGAACAGCTGACACTAAGCCAAAGGAAAGAAATGTACATATCACTGGACGTGGAACAAATAACTGTATTGTCAAAGCTCACAGAACTCATAAACTTTATAGACAATAATAGAGACAATTTGCCCCAAGAAGGTTAGAACGTGTTTGTGACTGTAACTATCACTATCCCACAATACTGTGAAATGTGTGAAATTTATATAATCATTTAATCACAATAAAAATTGCAAAAAATTTGTATATTAAAAAAAGAGGCAATGGATGGCCTATTCTGGGTTAAAGGAGGGTGCAGAGAAGGACAAGCAATGTGGTCTGTGGATTGTGTCCTAGTTTGGTTAAAAAGGGGGGAAAAAGGACACTGGATGTAATCTGAGGAGTCATTGTAGATTAGACTATAGTACTGTGTTAATGTTGAATCTTCAGAACTTTATTATAGACCCTAAGGAAACATAGGGTCTCCACCTGTTTACAAATGCTTTGGGGAAAAGAATTTGGGTGTACTTAGATGATAGATAGATAGACAGACAGACAGACAGAAAGACAGATAGAGTTGGATACATAGATGAGATAGATGATGGATGGATGAATTGGCAGATGAGAGATAGGCAGGTAGATAAATAAACAGATATAGAGAGTCATGGTAGGCAGACAGACAGACAGATAAACAGATAGACGGATGGATGTTAGATGGGTGAATTAGCAGATATGAGATAAATAGGTAGATAAATAAATAAACAGATATAGATAGGCAGGCAGACAGACAGATAGATGAGTTAAGATAGGTAGACAGATAGATGGATAGACAGACGCACAGACAGATGGATGGGTGGATGGATGGAGGGATGGATGGATGATAGGTGGATGAATTGGCCGATGAGAGATTGATAAATGACAGATAATTGACTGACAGATGGCAGAGATAGATGATGGAGAAAAGTCAGACAGACATACCATAGGAACCACACTATCAAGTGAGTAGGCAATGTAAATAGCAACAATGCAAGGCTGAGGTTATGCAGAGGCTCCTTGTTTGAGTTCTAGAACCTTTCTCTAATTTAAAATGATCTCAAGCTGGACGCCAGTGGCTCACACCTGTAATCCTAGCTACTCAGGAGGCTGAGATCTAAGGATCAAGGTTCGGAAGCCAGCCCAGGTGGAAAAGTCCCCGTGAGCTTATCTCCAATAAACTACTCAAAAAAGCCAGAAGCAGTGCTGTGGCTCAAGTGGTAGAGCACTAGCTTTGAGCAAAAAGTGGCCCAGGGAGAGAGCCTAGATACTGAGTTCAAGCCCCAGGGCCAGCAAAAAGGGAATAAAGTTATCTCAAACTTATATCATAATTTTTAACAGGATAGGGTATGTGGACCACATGACCAGTATATTCAACAAGTTGTCCACGCTGAAAGTTAGTTTTTAGATTAAACCTTGTTCATCTCGTTACAAGTACAAGTAATGAGAGACTCAGGATCCCTAATCCTGGGCCACAGTGGCTCAGACTTCAGGGGGAAGAAGGGACTGACAAGACTTCACCGCCAGTGGCCTCAGGCAGCCTGCTGAGGCAGGGCTCACCTCCAGGTCCTGAGATGTGCAGGCATGAAGGGAGGCTAGGGCCTCGCCCCTCCCACATTCACCATGGCGGCTATCTGTAGGTTCCCCCACCCCGTCTTCTCAGCTTAAATAACTCAGCCTTCACCACAAATGGCGCTGTCCCGCATTCTCAGATTTGATTACCTTTACAGCTCCCATATCTGACAGAACCCCTGACAGGAAGACAAATCTAATTATATAAACAAGAGGCCAATTTATACTGAAGAGAGGTATATAAAAATAGCATTATAGGGCTGGGAAGGTGGCTCAATGGTAGAGTGCTTGCCTTGCATGCATGAGGCCCTGGGTTCAATTCCTCAGTACCACATAAACAGAAAAAAGCCAGAAGTGGGTGCTGTGGCTCAAGTGGTAGCACCCAGGCCCAGAGTTTAAGACCCATGACTGGCAAAAATAAAAATAAGAATAAAAAATAGCATTATATCTAGTATATAATAGTACATTCTATATGTAAGAAAAATTCTCCATAAATATTTATTGGATGAGAGAAACTGCAATGTACCAAAGATGAGTGTGTCATCTTCAGAGCAGTGAAGTGATTTACCCAAGGTCAACAGCGTGATTTAAACTGGGCTCTGAAGAGCAGTCAGGTAATACTTAAGTCAGTATCTTGAATGGGACCTTGAAGCCATGTCAACACCGCACCATGGACCTCCAATTACTATTTTTCTTTTGTCTTTTTTGTTGTTGTTGTTGTTGTTAGCTGTGGGGCTTGAACTCAGTGTGTGGGCACTATTCCTGAACTCGTTTGATCAAGGATAGAGCTCTACCACTTTGATCCATAGCTCCACTTCCAGTTTTCTGCTGGTTAATTGGAGATAAAGAGTCTCAAAGACTTTCCTGCCCAGGCTGTCTTTGAACCACAATCCTCAGATCTCAGCTTCCTGAGTAGCTAGGATTACAGGTATAAGTCACAAGTGCCTGGTTACTGCCACATTTCTTGTCAGGGAGACAAGTAATCTTGAGCAAAGCAGATGTGACGAGAGGAATAGAAACTTATTCTTTCTTTTTTTGGGGGGGGGATTCGGTCATGGGGCCTGGGTGCTGTCCCTCAGCTCTTCAGCTCAAGGCTAGCGCTCTACCACTTGAGCCACAGTGCCACTTCTGGCTTTTTTTCTTTTTGCTTATGTGATGCTGAGGAATAGAACCCAGGGTCTCATGCATGCAAGGCAAGCACTCTGCCACTGAGCCACCTTCCCAGCCCCTAGAAACTTATTCTTTCAATAGAGGTCAGAACCACACACACACACACATACACAAACACACTCCCTTTATACAGTACCAAATATAAACACATGAAATGTGCAAATTATATTTACTCTTTTTTTTTGTTTGTTCTTCTTTCTTTGTGTGTGTGTGTTCCTAGGGACTTGAGCTTACTCAACTTGTTTCTTGGATGACACCCTACCACTTGAGCCATGCCGCCCCAGCCTGGATTTTTTTCTGGTTAACTGGGGATGAAGTTTCATAGACTTTCTTGCCTGAACTGTAGCTTTGAACTTGACTCCTCTAGATCCCAGCTTCCTGAGTAGCTAGGATTACAGGCGTGAGCCACCGACACTCAGCTCCCATTTCCCCATTCTTATAAAAGCAAGGCAAAATAAAACAAAAACACAAAAACCAAATGTCAACAAAGTAGAGACTGTCTTGCATTCGTTTGTGAAGAGGGATAGCAGCTAATAGGGGTCTCCTATGGGCTCCAGAGCAGCACTGGATTCTTTTCAAGCCCTTGAGTATGCACAAAATTATGCGGAGATGCTCCCTCCTGGTGGCTTCAAGAGGTAATACAACCAACCCTTGGGTAACAGAGGCAAAGCATCTTGGGGCCCTGAGTGTCCTACACAGGAGCAGAGGTAGTGGAAAGATTCAAACCAGCCTCTACAGCAACTCTGTACCTGTTCATCCAACATGCTCTTGAGGCAGAGGAGCAGCCCGAGCTTCTCTATCCTGGAGTTCTCTTCCCTTTAGTGTTTATTAGCACCAATTAGTCACGCAGAGGGGCTCTTGGTTGTGCTGCTTACCACATGCCTCAGCATAAACTAATTGTGCAAAGGGGATTTTCATGGTGATATGCAATATGCAACCTCTCTCTCCTCCCCTCCCCCGGCCTTGTTTTGAAACAGTGTCTGGTCAGTTCCGTCTTGTTCTGTTCATGTAATATTCGGCCCTCTGAATTTGCTTATACATATTTTTATTTCAAAAAGAGACAGTATGGCTTAGGGGGGAGGAAAAAACACAAGGAAAACACAACACTATGAAATAAAATGATCACATGAGACTCTGGGCAGGTACTGACCCTCCGTATTTCAGGCATAAGATAACGGAGCAAACACTTATTTTTTAGTAGTTAGTTGTAAGTAGGAAAGTACGTCAAATACCCCAGAAAGGCACTAGCATGTGTAACACTGACACAATCAACCGTAGCCACTCTTTCCCTGGTACAGCTGCCATGAAGAAGAGCTCCGCTGCTGCTCCTGTCACAGACACTTTCAAAACTGTCTACAAGGACTGACAGAGTATAGAATATATATGTATATTATATACTGTGTGTATCATATATATAAAAAGGCAGGTGCTTTACCATTCAAGTCATATCCTCAGGCCTTTTCTGCAATGTTTATTGGTTCAGCTATGATCTCACATTTTTGCCCAACGCCAGACTGGGACTAGAACCCTCCTATCTGTGTTTTCCTTGTAGCTGGGATTACAGGATGTGCACCACCAAACCTGGCTTGTTTTGTGAGATGAAATCTCCCTAACTTTTCTCCCTGGTTGGTCTCAAGCTATGATCCTCTTGACCTCTCGCTGGGATGATAGGCAGGTGCCACCACAAGTCAGCCTATGTTTTCATTTTAAAGAATCATGTCATCAGTGTAGATTGTATGAACAAGTGGGCCTGTAACCCTCTACAATACCCTGAGGATTTCAGGAAGTTAAAACAGTCTTAGATCCTGAATCTCTTTACAAGGAAATCATCAGATTTCTAGAGATTTAGTTTATTGTTTTGCCCTTCACTTATATAAGAAAGGAATGATGATATTTATCAGAAATCTTCATGGCTGATGAAAAACCCAGAAAAGATGAATAGTTTACTGTTCATAAACCACAATTGAGGTGATAACAAAAAGTCAATAAATGAATCAACTATGCTATGCTATCTAATGACAGACTATAGATCACCAAAAACTCATTGCCCTCTAAGACACTGCTTTTGCTTTGCTCTGCAGGTGGCTGTGGCCTCTCGGATCAGATCAGCATTATATAATCCAATATCATCATTTACCAACCCCAAAACTAAGGTAAGAGCAGAAGTCTCCACGCTTTCTTATCATAGTTTAATACCTGCCTGAAAAGACTGGGCTAGAAGTATGGCTCAATGGTGCAGCCAAGCAAGCATGATACCCTGAGCTCCAATCCTGGTCTCAGAAGAAAAAGGAAGAGGAGGAGGAGGAGGAGGAGGAGGAGGAGGAGGAGGAGGAGGAGGAGGAGGAGGAGGAGGAGGAGGAGGAGGAGGAGGAGGAGGAAGAGGAGGAGCAGCAGCAGCAAGAGGAGGAGGAGGAAGAGGAAGAGGAAAGAGGAAGAGGAGGAGGAGGAGGAGGAAGAGGAAAGAGGAAGAGGAGGAGGAGGAGGAAGAGGAGGAGGAGGAGGAAGAAGAGGAGAAGAGGAAGAAGAGGAAAGAAGAAGAAGAAGGAGGAGGAGGAGGAGGAGGAGGAGGAGGAGGAGCAGCAGCAGCAGCAGCAGCAGCAAGAGGAGAAGGAGGAAGAGGAAGAGGAAGAGGAAAGAGGAAGAGGAGGAGGAGGAAGAGGAGGAGGAGGAGGAGGAGGAGGAGGAAGAGGAGGAGGAGGAGGAGGAAGAGGAGGAGGAGAAGAGGAAGAAGAGGAAAGAAGAAGGAGGAGGAGGAGGAAGAGGGGGAGGAAGAGGAGGAGGAGGAAGGGGAAGGGGAAGGGGAAGAGGAAGAGGAAGGAGGAGGAGGAGGAGGAGGAAGAGGAGGAGGAGGAGGAGGAGGAGGAGGAGGAGGAGGAGGAGGAGGAGGAGGAGGAGGAGGAGGAGGAGGAGGAGGAGGAGGAGGAGGAGGAGGAGGAGGAAGACTTCATGAAAGAAAACATTGCAGTGGGCTGGCCTGGAAGAGGGAAGTTTGGTGAGGGACTTGCCGAACTCAACAATACCTGCACCTCTCCCAGCTCCTTTAAAACCTGACCTCATGAGTGTGTTGATTAGATGATTCCCTTTGGTTTCCTCAAGAGGCAGGCAGGAATTCACAGGAGGAGGGACACTAAGTGAGCTTAAAACTCTTGCTCCAGGCAGGGGCTAGGCTGTCAAAGGCCTGCATGCTCACCTGACCCAGGCCCCTGGCTGGCTGGTAGTTTTACAGAGCTCTCTTGGAAGAAAGGGGTAATGTTTCTCACATGGGAAGTGAGTGGGGATGAAAGCTATTACATAAGCAGCAAGCAGGCGGGGAAGGCTCTGTGGGGGACTTGCTGGCAAAGAGTGACCCGAGCTCCCTGGCAGGGCGGGAGCTCAGGAGTGGGTGGCCTCCTTGGGAGCCCCAGCCGGAGGCACTTGCTTAGAATCCAGACTAAAAATAAGGCCGCAGTGTGTACACAGTGCTGAGTCACTAAGAAACCCTAAATATAAGACTGCAGCAAACGCTTTTTCTAGGAGCAGTATCATTTCAGCTTCCTAGCTTACAACAGTCAGAGTCCCTATGCTGCCAGGCTATCCCATTACACACTTTCCCTCCTGGTGGTGCAGGGGTGCACACACTCTCATGCATACAAGCAAACATGCAAACACACAGCTTCATGCACACACACACCCCCTTGTTTATGCACACGTGCACACACCCTTGTGTGTGCATGAGTGTGCATACACATCCTCTCATACACTTCACACAGGCACTGACACATACCCCCTAATACATGCACACACATGTAAACACACATCCCCCGTGCATGCACATGCAAGAGTGCACATTCATATTCATGCACATTAAAACACATAGCCTCTTGCATGTGTGCATACACATGCACACATGCACATTTTTAGTGGGAGCTGGGTGGCGTTATGTACTGCAGTTATTCAGTACTGAACTCAGTGAATCCTGACCTTGAGTGGTATTTCTCAGTGGCAGTCTCCTTGGAACCATATGCTCTTAGATTTCAAGTGTCTCCTATACAATTTGTCTCAAGCAAACATGCTTAGGCATCCAGAAGTCCTCTAGACTTTTAATTGATTGACTCTGGCCTGCCAGCATGCTCCCTGTGTTCCAGACTTCCTTCCGTCCTTATGTCTCTTGGTTGCATTCAGCTCTGCATATCCTAACTCGATTCTGTGACAGTACCCCCTCCACTACCAGCCCTCCACCTTCATTGGCCTACCACCATTGCAACATTCCTGATGGGCTTCCCCTTCCCTCCCACCTGAAGGCTGGGGTTTTCAATCTCCCACCCAAGAGGCTGTGACCTCCCTTTCTTCTCCACGCTTCTGCTGTAGCAAACAGTGTTTCTCTGGTGTAACCACATCACTGGCACTCCTTACCCAGAATGCTCTGGGGTCTGGATCCCCCTGGAAAGTTCTCAAACCCAAGTTTAGGACTTGATGGGGAAAGACAGGAGAAGTTTTCCAGGAGCTCCATGTCAGCACAACTCTTTTCCCTCTCTGTTCAAAATAGTTTCTTAGCTGAATTTTCTTTAGCTTCAGATATCACTATCGCATGCTTCAAGCAAATATTGAGTGCTAAGCATTATTTTTTATTTTGAATGGACCTCCAACTAACCACCCCACCGGTAATTCAAGTGTCTCCGTCTACTTGGGCAGCTATGACGATGGAAATCCATCTCTCATCTATCTGCATGTCCAAGGTGGAGGTCACAGCCGATTCAGTGCCTGCTTCAAATGGTGTCTTCAACAGTCCCTCCCTCCCCATAAGGAGATGGGTGAAGTGCCCTGCACCTCTTTTATAGAAGCATCAGTCCCCTCCCCAAGATCTCATTTCTTTTTCTTTTCTTTCGTTTTTTGGTAGTTCCCAGGATGGAACTCAGGACTTCTCACGTGTTACGCAGACATTCTGCCACCTGAGCCACATCTCTAGTCACCTTTTGCTCTGGTTATTTTTCATATAGGGCCTCACTTTTTTGCCCAGGCCAGCTGGAACCATAATCCTCCTATTTAAACCAAATATAAGCACATACCACCACTCCCAGCTTTTGTCTCTTGAAGTAGAATCTCACAAACTTTATTTGGCCAAACCTGCCTAGGATTATAATCCTACTGATCTCAACCTCCCACATCGTTGGGATAGCAAGTATGTGCCACTGTGCCCAGCTGATGGCTAATATGGACTCTTACAAATGTTTGAAGGCTGGCTACAAAATACAGTTCTCCCAATCTTAGCCTCCCAAGTAGCTAGGATTACAAACAAGAGCTACCAGCACCCAGCTAAATCTCACTTCTTAATATCACCACATTAAGGATTAGGTTTCAACATAATATTTAGGGGTGTGGGGGAGGAGCAAAAGGGAATAATCCCATCTCCTGCAAAAAGCATTATTTGAGGTTCATCTCTATCATCCCCCCTCCACTAGGAAATCCCACAGGTTCCATGAACAAAGTCCTCATATTCCCTTGACAGATTACAAGGGCATTCCAAAATCTGTATTTTTCTTATAATATATATAAACTGCTACCAGTGATTACACACACACACACACACACACACACACACACACACACACACACACACACACACACACACTACACATCTATGGTTTTGAATGGTAAGATCATTAATTTGACTCACTCATGTCAGGTTAGTAAGAACCATGCCAGGTGACCTATGCTGACACTGAAAGGACCTGGAGCTAGGACAGTTCCCAGCAGAGTCACCTATAAGAAGTAACAATGGAACTAGCTGGGAACTGTAGAGGAGAGAAGAGAGTTGGGAGGGAGAGAGAGGCATATACATGGAGGTCCAGAGTGACAGGAAGTTCACTAACCGTAATATCATGAAGGCCATGGTTTCTTCCTAACTCATCCCTGTGACTTCAAGCTCATTGGCACCATGCCCTAAATAATACATCTCCTGTAACTACAGTCACAAATCAATCAATTCATTGTTCTCTGGTAGACTGGCTCTATTCTGCTTTGTGAACATGCCCTACATGACCAATGGGAGGCCATCTTTCTCAGAGTTTCCTACAAATGACCAATGGAAGGCCAGACCTCTGTAACCCAAACTTCCCCTCCATGTCTGAGATACCGATTGTGGATTCTCAGTTGGGCTCACTAGACTGGCTCTTCTTCTATGAGACCTGCTCCCAATCCTAGTCCCTGGGCTGGATCCCCTCAGATCAGTAGGTCTCCCCCTCCTTCCAGTGGCCTGTACCTACCCTCCTCCTTCCCCGTAGTGCTCAGGAATGAAGGAGCAGCTGCAGGAGGGATGCAAGCAAACCTTTCTGGGGAGCTAAGAAGAACATGTCTTAATAGATGAGATCCATAAATACAGAAATTAGGAAGGCCAAGAGAAGCTAAATCACAATGTCTTGCTTCAGGCTCCATGGAAAATGGGAGAAAGGCCAATTTTGGGGTTCCCCCGGAATCAAAAAGATGGGCATGCAGAACCTTGATCATCAAACTGGATCTTCCCTCATCACTTTGCTCGGCCTAAGAGCACCCATTGCAACAGCTTCTGCGGAGAGATGGAGGCCTTTCAGCCAGCAGCCTGCAGACAGCACAGCACACCAGGGCAGAGCTGGCCACACACTGGCCGTGCCACTTGCTGCCATGCACACTTGGGAAAGTTCCCAGAGCCCTTGGAAAATCAAAAGTGCATTTCTCAGTGAGAAGCAAGCATCATTCTGCTTCCGACCCCAGATAAGAATGGGGCCCTGCTCCTGCTGGGTTCAGATGGAGAATATCTGTCCAGTCCCTGGAGAAGCAAGGTTGGGCATGGGGAAGAGCACAACCCAGGTGAGTGGTCATATCATGTCCAGCAAGACAAACCCATGGCAATTTAAACAAGCCTGTGTTGGTTTTCTCAAAGATTCTGGGTGGAGCGTGTCCCTGGTGTCCCCTTAGAGGATCTGGGTGGGAAGGGGGAGGGACGCAGAAAAGACACACTTTTCAAAAAAGCCAAGGCATGTTCCATTTGCTTCATCTGCGTTAGCTAACCAACTCAACAATGAAAAGCAAGTATGTCTGTAAGTCCTGACGCAACATGGCAGCCTTTTGGGGAGATCATTAACCCCTTGAAATGGGAAACCCACCATCTCTCTCTGTCCCTCTGTCTCTGTCTCTATCTCTCTTTCTCCATCTTTGTCTCCTCTCCACCCCAAATGAAAAGTGTGGTGTGATGCCCTCCTGGGGACAGTTCTTATGTCACTGGGAGATTCTCAGACAAGTTCTGTCCTTTCCCATTGGAAGATTTCAGTAATCTGAATTCCTACAGAGACCGAATGTCATGTCCACAATTAGAATCCCTCGCCAGGGAGTGGCTTGTGGAGTATACACAGCGTCCTCACAGACTCAAAGCACATACATCCGAGTGTATGTGTGGCAAGATGTGTAGGCACACACCACTCCCCCAAGATCATCTCACATAGAATTCAGAGCTCTGTAGGACATTTGGGCAATGCTGCATGCTTGGAACGATGGAAACTGAATAAAAACTACTGTGACTGTAGCCAGGTGCCAGTGGCTCATACCTGTAATCCTAGCTTCTCAGGAGGCTGAGATCTGAGGATCGTGGTTCAAAGCCAGCCCAGGCAGGAAAGTCCGTAAGACTCTTATCGCCAATTAAAAAACCACTAGAAAACCAGAAGTGGCGCTGGTGGCTCAAGTGGTAGAACGCTTGCCTTGAGCTGAAGAATGCAGGAACAGCACCCAGAGTTCAAGCCCCATGACTGACCCCCCCCCAAAAAAAAAACAACAAAAACAAAAACTACTGTGACTACATAAGGTCTCAGGATAAAGACAAATACAGAAGGCACAGGTCCAGGTGTCGTGGTCAGGGCCAAGGGAATCCTAAGTCTCTCATAGACCTTTTCTTCATTCTCTTTGTCTCAGCTACCCTCAAATACCAACACTGTTCTCAAGGATGCTCAAATTCAAACACTGTATTCAGAGATGCTCAGGGCATCCTCCCAGGGCAACAAAGTTCCCATGGAGAGATTCTGGACACCTATGAAGCCCTGTCATCAGAACCAGAGGCCCATAAGCTCTCATCCAAGTCCAGATCCTCATCAGACATACTGGTCCATACCCTTTTGAGAGAGTGTCACAAACCTGGAGATGGTGTGGCACATAATCCTAGCATTTGGGAAGTTGAGGAAGGAGGGACATTAGTTCAATGCCAGCATGTGCTACATAGCAAGACTCTTCTCAAAAGGGGGACGTGGGAGAAGGTCAGCATGGTACAGTAAGAGGTAGATAATTGTGCCGGTTAGCAAGTTACCTCCTACCACCGCCACATTTTAAAGGGCACTGAGTTCCTATGCCTCTTAACCTAAAAATGGAACAAGGAAGGACTTATCTGGGGAAAATTCCTACCCACGTGTAGAAGGCTAACTTCTCCATACTGTGAAACATACCTGAGCTGCTCTTCGTAAGAGCAGCTGTGGGCTCCCATGCTTTGCCTACGCATGCCCCCTGTGGCCACAGAGCAGCTCCAGGTGTCTCCTAGGATCCAATATGAGCAAACTGCAAAGTGGAATAAGGGAAGGAAAACCAGGAGCAGAAGAAACCTGGGGATCTACACATCTCATTTTCAATAACCAGCTCAGACTGATTCTATCTGGAGTTGAACTTAATCACAGTTGTAAAAAAAAAAAAAAACCCTAGGAGAATGAAACTCGAGTATCATCCCAGCAATGAACTGTAACAAGTTTTCAGAAGTCCTTTCAAGTATTTCCTTAAAAAATATCGAATGTTTCAAAACCACAGTTATCCAAGTGTCCCCTCTGCAGGACACACGGGTTGTTGTGGGAGTTTCTGGGATGGAACCCTTCCACTCCCCTGTTTCTCCTGTGTTCTTCGTACCCTACCCCTGCTAGGTAAGAGGAGAATCAACACAACACAAAGGCAAAAGCACCAGACAGAAGCTGCCATCAGGGCACTGCAGGCCAGGTGAGCTACAGCCAGAGTGTTCACACTGCGAGTGGACAATGCGGCTGCAAGCTACTTGCCCCAAGATGGGTCAAGGGGAAAAAAAACCTGTAAATATTCTAAATAGAGCTTGTGTGGGCACATATATATATGTGTGTATACATGTACGAGTGTGCATGCATCTGCACGTGTGTACATGTGTGTAGATGTGTACATGTGTGCTTGTATGTACTGTGTATATGCATGCATCTATGTGCATGCATGTATTGTGTAAATGTGTGTGTGTGTGTGTGTGTTACTGGGCTTTGAATTCAGGGCCTGTGATTGCTAGCCAGGCACCCTACCACCCCCTCTAACCTCTTTTTGCTTTAGTTATTTTTTTAGATAGGGTCTCACACTTGGACCATGATCCATTTACTTGTGCCTCTGGGCATTATGGATGTGAATTGCCATTCCCGGCTTGTTCTCTGAGACAGGCTCTCACTAACTTTTTTGCCTGGTAATTCTCCCATATCTGCCTTTCTGGTAGCTGGGAGTACAGATTTGTGCAATGCCAGGCCTGATCCAACCTATGGCACTTTTGATTTCCCCACTGGCATCATTAGGAAATATGTTGACACTCCCCTGGCTTCATGAGAGCCCTGGGCCAGAGCCCATCCAGCAGGGTCCAACCACAGGAAGTAAAGCTGGACATCAGTTCCAAAGTTCCTTTCTCCTACTGGCTACAACTTCCTGTGGCTGTACATTTCAGACACCTGCAGTCAACACATATGAAACCAAACAGACAGAGTACCATGACCTGCACAATGACACCAAAAACACCCAAGAAAGATATGACACACTTATACACACAGCGTGCAAGTCGCTACTTACTTTCCAATACGACCACCAGAATTCACACCCAGTATCCCCTGTCAGCAACTCTGGTTCACTGTGACTCCATTTACCAGCCTGATCTCTCTAAGCCATCACTGGTATACATTTGGACTAGACTTTTTTCATTACCTGCTTATTTGTGCCATAGTTTGAATTCAGGGCCTCACACATTTGCCAGGCAGGCCCCTTAGTATGTGAGCTATATCTCCAGTTCTTTTTTGTTTCATTTACTCTTCAGGCAAGGTGTTGCTTTACTCTCAAGCTTCAGATATCAATCCCCCGACTCGTGCCGTCATGGAGCTGGGATGAGAGGCCCAGGGCACCACGGCCAACTTTTAGCGTTGAAATAGGGTCTCCCTGATTTTTTTTCTCCAACCTGGCCTTGACACATAATCTTCTCACCTTTAACCTCCCTAGTAGCTGGGATTACAAGTGGAAGCTAATATACTCAACTATGCAAACTTTTAAATCCTCAAATATGTTTTCACTTTTGTTGTTTTCAATACTTAATGTTCAAATAGGTCTTCGATGCACTAGCTCATCCTGATGGGCTATGCCATGCTTATAAGCTTCCAACAACATCATAAAGAGAAGTCACTGGGCGTGAAATTTAGGAGAGGGAAGAAGAGGCACACTCCACTGAATGGGTACCACCGCCTCCCTCATCCCCGCATCCTGGAATGCTTCTAATTCCAAATAGACACTGATGCAGGAGACTCTGAGGCCCATGAGTAGGTCCCTCAACTTCAAACCCCACAGGCTCCCAGGACAGCCTACAATGGAGCAGGCACCCCAGCCAGCTCTGGGCCAAGGTCTAATGGCTGTGCTCTTGCACCACCTGGTGGCTGTTTAATTTCAGGTCAGTGTTATCTGTCAAGGAAGCCAGACAGTACCTAGATCTCCTTAGAACTAGGTCTGCAGCATTTCAAATGAGCATGGGGGATGTGTGATCAGTTGAAGCATGGAGGAGGCAGCCAATCCTGAGATCAAGCTCCCAAGACAAGAAAGCTCTCACTGCATGTGCAAGGCGCTCCCCAGCATGAACCACACAGCAGCCTCTGCATGTCTGAAACCCTCTACCCAGTCCCCCAAGGGAACCTTGGGCTTAATAGCTGACTTCAAATGCTACACTTGATGGTCCCATGCAGACATTTCCTACAGATCACTCAAGGGCCTGGAAGTCTTGGTAGCTAAAGTTTATGCATTTGGGGGATCACAAACATTTTTCTTTGTAGAGGAATTTGCAAGTACAGGAATCCGTGAGTCATGAGGACTGACTGCATATCTCAAACCCTTCTGAATTTAACATTCTCCATTATCTTTCCCTCCCTCCCACAGCCAAATCTACTTGTTTATCTCCTTTGATGAACTGCCCCTGCCTTGGGGAGAGATGCTCACTTCCACTTTGAGCAAATCCAAAAGCTACCTGTGGCTTTTCTAATGTGTGCTCCCAGAGAAGAAGTGGAAAGGAGCATGAGCTAAGTGCTCCTGAGAGTGAGGAGGCCCATCGGCTAACTACTCCCCGAAATGAGAAGGAACATTGACTAGGTGCTCCTCAGAGTGAGAAAGACCATCGGCCAAGTACTCCCTGGAACGAGAAGGATCATGGACGAGGTGCTCCCTGGGTTGAGAAGGAACATGGGCTAGGTGCTCTCTGGAGTTGGACCATCAGCTAAGTATCCCCTGGAGTGAAGAGGACCACTGGCCAAGTGCTCCCTGGAGTGAGGACCATCAGCCAAGTACTCCTTAGGCCCAGGCCCTATGCTGGCCACTAGTCCACAATCTCACAAGGTCTCCAATGATCCTAAACTCACAAAGTTGTTGCCAGTTTCACAGCTGAAGAAAGCGAAGGGCACACAGGTTGAGGACAGACCACTGGCCCATGGGCCAGAAGGGAGACAGCTAAAATTTTAATCTAGATCCACTGGACTCCCAAGCCTGCTTGGAGGCAAAACAACATCATGCAAATCTCAAAAGGAATCTCTAATCTCAGACCAGGACAGTGAGTGGAAACAGGCAAGGTTATCTTGCTTGGTGAACAGAGAATCAGGCAGAACTCTGCGTACAATTCCAGGGTGCCCCCAGCCTACCCTGAGCCAGCTGACAGTGTTTCTGCCACATGGCCTGTAGGTAGCAGAGTGAACACATGAGTTTGCTCCTAGTACTTAAGAAAGTTTGCCTGGCTGGGTGTGTAAAAGTGAAAGCAGCTTTCTAAAGTTATTGGCTTGCTGCCCTATAAATCATTAATCAACAGTCCTTCCAGCTTCTCAACTGTCTGATCAAGATCTTGGCCTTGGGGAAGTTCTAAAATTAAAAGCTAAAAGAACATCATGAATATCTAAACTAACTATCTAAACTGAAAGAGTATCATATATACTAATAATAATTTTAAAAAGAAAACCCTATGTCTCCTGTTGGTTATTGTCCATTTGAGTTCTACTTTTTTTCCAAAATAACTTTACAAGTTGTTGCAGGAAAGTGTATGTTGGGGGGGGGGGGAAGGGGAGAATTAGTCCTACAAATTCTACCCCTCCCATCTCCACCCCCTGGAAGTACTGGTTGTAAACTCAGAGCCTCATGTTTGCTTGCTAGGAAGGCAAGCTACCACTCAGACCATGACCCCTGCTGCCTGAGCCACACCATTACCACACCCACAACATTAGAGGTTCAAATTATTCTACAGGCCAGAAAACCAGACCAAGTCGATGTCCAATGAAACCCTACATCACTCTTCATTCAGCAGTCATGAGACAGGGCACCCTCCAGGCATAGAAAACAGAGACAGAGATGTCCCAACACCCTAAGTAAGAGTCATCTGACATAGACGGAGCCACACTGACTCATGGTAGAAACTGGTGATTTTATACAAGGACCAAGTCTGGAAATAAAAAGAGCTATCTTACCCACTCCCTTCCCATTTACAAGCCTAGGCCTGTTCGATCTTCACACCCTCCTTTCCCTATGACTCTGCTCTCTGCTGCCAATCACGAAGGACTAGAGCAGAAATACAATCAGCCCTGAAAATGGCAGACATTTTTGGCATAGTTCGTGGGAAATCAAAGCAGTGGCAGAAGGAGGACAGTGGAGCTACAGTAGCACAGAGGAACCCAAAGGCCACCCATGCACCAGAAGAGGGCAGCAAAATCACTTTGGAGTGATGCTGAAATGCACAGGCCTTGAACTCTCTCTGGAAATTTGACTTGAAGAATATGGATTATGCAAACTTCCAGGGAATTTAGACATGCCTTGCTCAGGACACAAAAGTAAACTTAGAAGGCAGGGGAGTGAAGTCCCTTCTTCACCAGGCTGAATGTCTGGGAAAGAGCTCTGTCAGGTGAGCAAGAACAGCTTGGTCATCATCACAAATCTGCACCTGTCCTGTCAGTCATGACCCTATTCACCAGCATTTTGAACTTCAATTCAACTAAACAGTCAAATGGAACTCCCAGGTCAAAATTCAGGATATGATAGAACAAAAATGATGTCAGAGTATCATTGTCGTAAAAAAAAATCCCTTATTAGGAAGGACATTGAGACTAACACTACAAACTTAATTCTTCACGAAAGAGGTACTAAGGAGAGGATTTTAAGATAGTTTGACCATGGAATTACTAGATGTTTATTGGAAGCAACTGAGCTCTATGGAAAGCTTTGAAAATATTTATCATAAAGATGAGTTTTATAAAGTCATCCTAATAATGTAATCAGGGTTATGTGTGCATAAATAATGGGTGCAGTACTGTAATTGCAGATGAGTAGGTGGTTTCAAAACACTGAGTCAGAAAAAATAAAAAAAGCTTAAGGACAGCACACAGCCCCAGGACTGCTACAAAAAAAAACAAGTTAAGGATTCTATTCAAAGAGAGAGGCAAAAGAATTGAATAAAGCTAAAATTTCAAAAACTTGATGAAAACTATGAACACACAGATCTAAGTACACAGCATGTGTGTGGGTCAGGTTGGGGGCAAAGGAAAAGACACCAAAAGTGATCATAATCAAGCCCCTCAGGGATTCTGAGGGCAGCAGAAAATAGCAACAGGAAAACAGCATATTTCTCATCAAAAGCAAGTGAGAAGACAGTAGGGCAACATTTTCGGGGGAGGGGAGGGAGAGGGGAGGCAGGGACCAAATTAGAATCCTATGTGCAGAGAAAGTAACTTTCAAGTTTAGATAACTTTCAAGAGAAAAGATAGGAAGTGGCGCTGTAGCTCAAGTGGTAGAGCGCTCGCCTTGAGCTGAAGAGCTGAAGGACAGCGCCCAGGCCCAGAGTTCAAGCCCCACGACCGACAAAAATTAAAAAAAAAAATCAAGAGAAAAGATAAAGAAACTCTCAGAAACAAAAGCTGACAGAGTATGTCACACCATAAGAAATTTAGGGAAAATCAGAACAGTTAGAAATGGAGATAGACATAAATAAAGGAAGACTTCTCAGACATGCCAACTACATGTGTAAGTGCATGGAACTTTTTCTTATGATTTAAGCCTTTTCAAAAGACAGTGGTTTAAAGTAAACTATAGGGCAGAATTTGTACTTTATATATAAAATTTATACTTTGTGTATGCATACATATGTAAGGATATACATACATAGTTTATGTATATAGATTATGTACATATATATGAAGTAAAAAGTCTGATAAATTATAAAGTACAGAAGTCAAGAAGTAGAGGCACATTCCTGTAAAGTTTTTATAGCATGCATAAAGTGGTGTTATTGAGGGGAAAAAAAGAGGCTGTTCTGGACACCTTAGGTTCAGATTCACAGACTGAAAAAAACAAATAATCAACAACAACAAAAATGCCCAAAGGAGAACAACCATATTGGTGTCTTCAGCAAGACAAAGCTCTCAGGAAAACATAAATTGTACAAATCTTGTGATGTATTACATACATTCCAGGAGACTCTGGGTTGGATTCCGATGTGGACTTGACGTGTGTAAGTTATTCAGTCCCACACCAAATCGTAAGACGCATCCAGAACTGTCTCCATCCCTCAGCCCCATCTGAAGGAGCAGGTCTGAGGAAAGCCACATGTGTTCCAGACTGATTATTCTTGGCTACACTTAATCACCACCGAGTAAACAAACGCAGCACTCACTCACACTTGTGCAACTTATTCCATCCCCTGCAGCCAGAAGAAACTGTCATGGGATGCTATTTAACATCTGGAAATGTGGAAGCGATTTTACAGAGCACACAAGGACCACAAGCTTCTGGCAGCGGCTGAGGTCACCCAGAGAGTGGAAGGAGAGAACTCACTTACAATGAAGCCAAGTTTCTTGTAATCCCGGGTATACATGGACTTGCATTTCTCCAAGCTGCTGCTGCTATTATTAGGTTCAGTCTCTGCATCAAAAGCAATTCTTCGAAGTTCAAATATGATGTCTCTTTGAGCCTAGATTGAGGGAGGGAGAGGAATCTGCTGTCATTGTGCAAAGTGACATCAACTCTCTTTTTCTTCACCCCCAGAGTCCAAATGAATCATGCTTTAGAGTAAAAGAAAACCAGATAAAAGTCAAGCCATGTTCTAAATGAGAGCTGAGCACACTTTGCCCTTTTCCCCTCCCCCGGCTTCTCAAGCTTGGCATCTCTCCAGTGACCCCAGCTGCCATCTCATATGGAATATTGGTAACCAGTTGCCAGGGACCTGGCCTAGATGAGGCCCTAATTGCGAAGGGAGGCAGTGAGGGGCGTAGGCTGAGGTAGAGTCTGGGAGGGCCCACTGCTACCTACAAAGCAAGAGGCTCACAAGGCCCGTGAGCAGTTCTGCAGTCGCAATGGATCTTTTACTCCACTAATCAAGGACACATCATCAAAACTAACAGGAAACCAAAATAAAAGGAAGATCCCAAAGAAGAACCAACCCCTGTGCCCTTCCTTGTCCATCCATAGTAAATGGATGAGCACATGACATTCACAAACAGCAGGAACAGAATTCCATAGTGCCAGTGGCTCAGGCTTGTAATCTTAGCTACTCACGAGGCTGAGATCTGAGGATAGCAGTTCAAAGCCAGCTCAGGTAGGAAAGTCCATGAGACTCTTATCTCCAGCTGACCACCAAAAAAGCCAGAAGTGGAGCTGAGGCTCAAGTGATAGGGTGCTAGCCTTGAGCACAAAACGTCAGGGACAGCATACAAAAATTGTGACCACAAGGACAAACCTTAAAGGTACTAGGTGGAGTGAAATAAGGCAGATAATAGGTGACAAGTGTTGCCTAGAATACTTCTGTGTAGCCACACCACAGCAACAGGAAGCAAAATGGAGCAAGCTGGCCAGGGCTTGCAGGATAGCTCAAATGGAGTTATTGTTTAGGGGACCCAGAAATTCAGTTTTGCCTGATGATACTTGGTAATGTTTTCATAACAATGTGAATATACTCAGTGCCAGTGAGCTTCCACTTTAAAATTACTCCCTTATTCACCAAACAAAAAACCACATGCATGTTCAGGGCCTAATGGAAGCCTTTATTTATTGCTAGCACTGGGGCTCAAACTCAAATCCCCATGCTCTTACTTTGCTTTTTCACTCAAGGCTTCCATTCTATACTTGAGCTATTCCACTTCCAGGTTTTTGCTAGTTAATAGAAGGTATGAGTCTCACAGATTTTCCTGCCTGGCTAGCTTTGAACCAGGACCTTCAGATCTCAGCTTCCTATCTAGGATGACAATTGTTAGCCATCAGCACCCAGCTATGATCAATTGGTTTTATTATCTATAGGTATTCACCTATATTGAGAAGCCATATCCCCAAGCCCTAAGAAAGTAATACAATACTTATAGGATCCTCACAAACTCCAGGATTCAGAGTTGCTAGCAGAAAGATGGCTGGTGGCATTGCACTTTCTGTTTGTCACATGTTACTGCTGTTAGATGCACACCTATCTGATCCTGGGGGTCCATTTTGGTCATCATACTGTCTTCCAGGAGGTTGAAGGTGAGCACTTGGGAGAACATATAATTGGTGGGCCATCTCGTTGTTGATGGCCCGCTGGGCAAGGATGACATGCTGCAGAAATACTTTGTTAAAATACTTACCAAAAAAAGAAAGGGCAGACCACAAACTAAACATCATCAACAGGCCCAAGTGGAGGCTGGGCAGTCTGCATCTAGATGCAACCAGGAATGAAGCCTGGTGGCTCACCCTTCAGAAGGAAAGCCAACATACATGTGAGCTCAGAGCTCTCCCTGATGACTCAGAGGCAGGAAAAGATCTTCTGTGTGCAGAAGACGAAACAGAGGGTGGGGAGGCTCTTAAAGGAAAGGGTCGGGCCCTGGCTCCCCCAGGTCACAGGGGGGCAAATGGTGTCACCACCATCATAGTCCCCTACCCACGCATCCAACTTCCAAGAACTAAAGCAACCTTGTTCCCACCCTACAGAAGCAAACTCAGTGCAGGAACACTGCCAAGAAGCCAACACTATCATGGCACAGGGAGCTACCTCTGTCTCAGTGCTTGAATCTCCAGCTCACAACTCAGTGAAAAGTAAACTGCTTTCCCCCAGAAAAACTGGGGCAGCACCATGGTGCTAGGTATTAGAAGTTGTGGAGTTCTGATTCCTTTCCTTACAAAGCTAAACCGTATGTGTAGAAAACCACCACAGGAAGGCGGGCTCCAGCCCAGAGGCCCAATCATGTCATCTTTACTCCTACAGTAGGTCCACTATGAAGGATGCTTCCTGTGGGACAGAAATATTGATTCTGACTCTCAGAGCCCACCATCTTCCCTCCTTCCTAGCCCTAGCCTTCACCAAACAGTGGAGAACAAAGTGCAGATCAGTCACAGAAGGGACACTAAAGTTGCACCAGGCCCTTCCTCCCCAGTTAGGTACTCACTGTTAGAATGATGGAACGCAGCTGCTTCTGAGCCAAAATATTTGCCATTTCCTGGGGAAGAAAAACACCCCACACAAAGGCTTTGGTTAGAAAGACAGCCATGCTTTCCACACAACCAAGTGTCATTCTTCCCGTGTGCTTCAGGGCCTGGATATCAGCAGTATTTCTTAGAAAACTGTGGCCTTGGAAGGTACTAGTATTCCATGATAAGGCTGGATATTCCATTTGGATTATAAAAGCCAAGTACAAAGGCATATATATATGAATACATATACATATATACATATATATATATGGAATTTTTTTCCTTCTAGAAAAATCACTCTCCAGAAACTAATGGTTTTCCACTCAAAAAGTGCATCAGAGGCTGGGCACCAGTGGCTCATACCTGTAATTCTGGCCAGCCAATCAGATGTCTTAGATTTGAGAATCTGGTTCAAAGCCAGCCCCAAGAGACTGGAATTATCTCCAATTAACCAGCAAAAAGAAGAAGTGGGGGTGTGGTTCAAGTGGTAAAGAGCTAGCTTTGAGCTGTTGAGTGGGTAGAGGAAGGACCCTGTACCCGCTTTTCTTAGATTGTATGAAGATGACCAGACAACACACACCCACAGCAAGGACATCCTGATGTTGGAGAACCATCACCCTAAAATCCCTAACTCACCTAAAAGCAAGTTCATCTACCTGCGTGCAGAACCAAGGGCAAATGGCATACACCCCAGAGCTGGATCAGCAAGCTATGCAAATGAACCACATGGGGTTTCAGATGGACAAATATCTGGCCAGATGTGATGCTGTGGAATTCTCCCTTGGCTTCTGCATGATATAAGTTGTGCTCCAGCCTCTCCTGGCCTCAGCAGAGTACTTGAGGATGGTTTTATGAGATGAAATCATTCACAGGCCCTCTTTGGAAGGAATACGGGAGAAATTTCATAGTCAAGCCACATCCTTGGGACACACTAAGAAAAAGTCAAAATACTGCTCATATGCAGGAAGACACTAGAATGCCAGTCTGTGCTGGGGATTTTTTTTTCGGTGCTACGAGTTGTACTGAATAGAGAAGAAACTAAGCTACAATGAAAAACAACAGAACCATGATATCTACTAAGGTGAAAATAAATTTACAGAAAGCCAGGGGAGCGAAGAACATGAGGAAAGGAACTCGAGGGGATGTAAGGGGTACAGGCAGGATGGATGAGGGCAGACTGAGACAGCAGGGTCCACAGAGGGAACATGGGTGACTTACAGTCAGAGGACACCCAAGGATGTCAACATTGTTGTCTACATCAACCTAACAGCGCCAATGCCACCACAGAAAGGAGAGCAAGCAAGAGAGAAGAAGAGATGGAAATTCAGAGCTGTTGGCAACTTTGATGCAATGCCCTGCCAACCCACTGCCTAGGGAGGACTGTGAACACCTTTTACACTTATATGGGAACAGAAGACATAGAAATGGAAATCCATGATCAGGTCATCTTCCTGCCCTCAAAAACAAGAAAGCAAAGGCAACCACATCTTGAGACACAAGCTGAAGGCAAGCCCAGAAAACACCATCGGCCATCTCTACTACATGATTCTTCCCCAGCTAAATACAGTAGCTCTTGGGTGAGGGTTGATCTGGCTTGGTTAGGTTTGTTTTTTTTTGGAGCAGGTAACAAACAAAAGACCGAAAGGACCTCTATACATACATCTCCAATATTGCTTTTTATAAATATTGTATTCCTTTTGCAAATGAAAAGTGCAGCCCAATAGTCACCAAAAAAAGAAAATAAAAAATATGCTTTGTGCTCCTATTTCATCTATAGGTTAATATGATTTTATAACATTGAAATGATAGAAATGTAGATATAATTACAGATACACATAGACAGCCACAAGATAGTCGCCAATAGTTAGAAGGCTATTTCCTGTCCAACAGCTACTAGTCATTGACTATCTACTTACAAAAATATATATATACATATACATATATATGCATAAGACTGTGTGTTCTTGGGGGCACAGTGGACTCCATGTGCTTCTTTGTATCCCAAGTTCCAGGCATGATATTCAGCAAGCAGAAGATGACAATAAATATTTCATTAAGGAACAACTGAATATTTGATAGTACTCTCCTAAGAAACAGAAGCTAGAACAGAGAGAAAACAGAAGGATTTTTGTGAACATGAGAGATATCTGTCTTAGGGAATAGTTTGAGTAAACATGAGAGTCCATGGGGAGATTTTCATAGCACTGAAATGACAGAAACATATAAATATATAGATAGATACACCAATACGGAATGATGTCTACAACATAGTTTTAATCTTAACAGAAGTTTTCTATAAAGACAGTACATGTAGTATGCCGAGTGTTGGTTAAAAATACAAACAAAACTCTGGGCTGGGGGAGTGGCTCCATTGGTAGAAAGTGAACATCATTGAACAAAAGCATTAGATATCAAGTTCGAGTCCTGGTCTCGGACCAAAAACAAACAAAACAAAAGACACAACTAGGCAAATATTTGCATAGAACAAAGCAGGATGACCCACAGCCATGGAAAGTACATGGGTACTATGAAATTGTAGCAAGTCTCTCTTTGGGAAGGTAATGAAAGAAGCTTTCACACTTCTTTCCTTTTGGTCTTTCTTTCTTTCTTTTTTTTTTTTTTTTTACTTTTTTTTAAACCAACTCTTTTAACTAAAAATATAATTAAATTTTAGGAACTACAAATACAGCCCAATGCCTGTGCTCATGGCTATAATCCAAGCTATTTAGAAGTCTGAAATATGAGAATCATAATATAAAATCAGCCTGAGTAGAAAAATCCCATTGACTCTTTTTTTTGGGGGGGGAGGGGGGTCCGGTCAAGGGGCCTGAACTCTGGGCCTGGGCGCTGTCCCTCAGCTCTTCAGCTCAAGGCTAGTGCTCTACCACATGAGCCACAGCACCACTTCTGGCTTTTTTTCTTTTTGCTTATGTGGTGCTGAGGAATCGAACCCAGGGCCTCAGGCATGCAAGGCAAGTGCTCTACCACTGAGCCACCTTCCCAGCCCCTCCCATTGACTCTAATCTTTACATAATTGGCAAAATGCTAGAAGTGAAGGTATGGCTCAAGTGGCAGAGCTTGGAAAGGCCCAGCAGGGAAACAAAAACAAAACAATAATGAAACCATGGAAATGTAACTCCTAGAAATGAACCAACAATCCTAAATGGAAAACAAATCAGAATCCCTCACATTTAATAACTGATATTAAAATCCTTGGAAACATGAAGATAAGATAAATAGGATAAATAAAGTCTGATTCTATGCACAGCATTGAGTAGCAGGTTAGCTTTCTACACTCTTGTGAAAAATTTCCTGGCAGATGCCATGATCTCCTTAGTGAACTCTCCTATGGCAGTGAACTGTGGTCAGGGTAACACATTCTATGTTATGCAGGTAGAATTTTAAAAAAAATTAATGGTCTTTGAGGACTAAGCTAAATTCCAAAACATACCAAAACTCTTTATTCTGTTCCTTCCCCTACTTGAGAAAGAATCAAAGAATTTATAGTCCAAAGAACCCCAAAAGTTAGGTTTCTTCTGTGTACCTTTAAGGGATTCTCCCTTCCCTCTATACACAAAGATACAAATGAACGGCTCAGTTCCCCCACCCATGACCCCAAGGGTCAGAAGATCTAGGACCAAGCAAAGAGCACCTCTCATACATGAGCATGGTGATCTCCACCACAAGCATCATCTTCAGCTGCCCCCTCTCGTTCTCTCGCTTTCGCATCTACTGTTCTCCTGAGCAGGCAGGACACCTCTGAAAAATGGGGACGACATCTCCCTGGCCTTGGTGAATGACTAGATGACAGAAGACCCTGGGGGCTTCCACCTCAGAGGCCATCACATCAGCCAGGCTCCCATCTTTGTGTGCTCTGAGATTTTAGGGAAGGGTTCTTAGGGCCAAACACTCGTTTCAGTCAATGGCTTACCCAAGTCTCCACCTCCTCCCTCCCCTACACCCTGCTTGGTGACATGGCAGGAGCCAGAGCCACAAAGCAGCCCTCCAAGACCCCCAGAGAGGAAGGAGAAGGCATCCTCTGCACAAACACTTCCCAACCCTGGACACAAAAATGGAAGCAACACAGCTCACCTGCCTGCGCTCGTCAGGAGCTTTCAGGAAGAGTGCATTGATGACAGTGATGGTATAGGTTTGAATTTCCTGATCGGTTCTGCAAAATTAAAACGGCAACAGAACTGAGATGAGGTGAGCCAGCCCAGAGGGAGGCCATAATAAACCTCATCATTACACAGCAACATGGCTCCTCCCACGGGGAGAAGAAAAGGGAGGATCCTCTGTAGACCTGTAGTGAGCACTGAGAGCAGACTTCCAGCACCCCTAAGCTGGAAACAACAGATGCACAACTGCTATGAGTGACCACTCAGTGCTGAGAGCAGTATATGTACAGGGGCGAAACTCCTCTGAACAATTAACCGGCAGTTTAATATCAGGAATACAAGGAAGCTAAGTAGAGAGAGGAAGGGTAGGTAAATACAGTCACAATTTTCAATGTACACTTGTGAAGATGGACCCAGAAAACTTAAGTGGATGAGTGGGGCTGGGAGAGATGGAAGAAGTGACACAAACCAAGATGTTGTACACTCATAAATGGCCGGTTGAGGGCTGGGAAGGTGGCTCAGTGGTAGAGCACTTGCCTTGCATGCATGAGGCCCTGGGTTCGATTCCTCAGTACCACATAAGCAAAAAGAAAAAAGCCAAAAGTGGCACTGTATGTGGCTCAAGTGGTAGAGCGCTAGCCTTGAGCTGAAGAGCTGAGGGACAGAGCCCAGGCCCAGAGTTCAGGTCCCACGACCGGACCCAAAAAAATAAAAATAAAAATAAAATAAACAAATTGGCAGGTTGAAATGAAACTCCTTCAAATAACTACAATAAAAGATTCCTAGTGAAGAGTTACAGTGTGGCTCAGTGGTAGACTGTTTAGAAGCATAAAGCCTTAGTTCAGTTCTATCAAAAGAAGGGAGGAAAGACTGCTTGAAAATGTCTAGCATAAAATTTCTAATGAATTCTGAAAGTGTTCGTAATATTACAGAAAACATTATACAGTTAGGTCACCCTCGGTTAAGAACTTAGGAGAGCAAATTGCTTTATGCCTTAAAAAGAAAAACTCTACTGATAGCCACAAAGACAGGTTAAAAGCCAAAGGTTTTCCCAGGGCAAGGGGCCATGGACAGAGCAATGCCAAGGACAGACAAAGCAGTCCTCAAGGATAAGAAGTCACCTTGCCATGTCAGTGTAAGGGGAGAGAGAGGTGCATGACTCACCATAAACCAAGGCTGCCAGGTGTGGTGACATACTATAATCCTGGCTACTCAGGAGGTAGAGATCAAGAGGACCAAGGTTTGTGGCCAACATAGACAAAAAGTCAGCAACTCCTACATCTTAACAAATAAGCTGGGCTTGGTGGTTCATACCTATAACCCCAGCTAGGCAAGAGGCCATAGGAAAGAAGATCACTGTCCAAGATCAGCCTGAGCAAAAATGCAAGACTTTATTGAAAACAAAAACAAAAGCAGATAAAGGAAAAATGGGGTGGGGTATGGCTCAAGTGGTACAGTAAATACAACCGAAAAAAAAAGGAAAGGGATATTTGTTTGTATATTTAGTAGAATAGTACAAAATAATTTGCAGCATCTCTGTGGCTACTGGAAGCCCCTCTCCAAAGAGAACAGCTCCTTCCCCAGAGATAACAGCCTCTCCCCAGGAGAGCAGCATGCTTACCCTTGAAGATGAGGAATGAGTTGGCCAATGGTGATCTCTTGTGCCACCTTCTGGTAGAGGTCATGGCTATTGAGCACCATGGACTCCAAAATGGCCAAGGACCGCTGCAGGATTGAGATGTCCATGGCCGACTTGTTCACAAAACTTGCTATCTGAAAACCCAAGTAGTACATCATGGATGGCTCATAGAGTCAACAGGGAAAGGAGGAAAAAAATTAAGCACATCAGGAACTCAGCGAGGATATTTGATTCTAAGGATGGAGCATAATTCAAAGTAGCAAGAAATACACCCAGTCACCATTGAGATTGGTGAAATCCTACCAAACACAAAGAAACCTCTCTTATAATCACTGATAACTGGACATTTCTTTACTGGGTATCTTCAAAGAATTATTCTGCCTGGTTTCCCCCAGACTATTGTGTTCTGAGTTTCAGCTTTCCAAGGCAGACAATTTTATCATGTACATTACACGGACTGGCGCATTTCTCTGAGAGGATAAATTCAGTGTAAAGCACGGCCATTCCTCTCCCCTCCCCAGGCTGCTCCTTCATTCATTCATTCATTCCATCCACAACTCTTATGTTCTGATATATTCCTCACATACAAATCACACTCATCAATGCAATTCAAATGGCAAGTTTTCAGCAGCTGGCTATTCCAAATTATAAAGATGAGAAAGTAGAGGAGGGGGAGGAAGTGGAGGAAGTGGGGGAAGAGGAAGAGGAAAAGGAAGAGGAGCAGGAGGAGGAAGAGGAGGAAGAGGAAGAAAAGAGGGAAGAAAACCTCTCCTTCTAGGGTTAAAAAAATTATCATCTCCCCCACAGGTAGCAAAAAGAAAACTCTTTAAATTAGCAGTGCTAAAAAATGTAATAGTTTCAAGTTCTCAAATGCATTCCCTAAGGGGAAATCAATCCTTGAATCCCTAACTACAACCACAATATAATAGGAAAGGAAAATAAAAGAAGGGTTACGATAATGGAGCAAGGCAGTCCAGACACATGGTTACCATAAAGGTTTTATTTTAAACAGCTCATTAAGATTTACTACAATCTGTTGACAACCCACACGAAAAAGGCCATTATTGTATCAACATGATGGCTTTCTTAAAAGCCATCATTATTTTGTGACAAGTAACCACTCCCTGAGTCCCACTTAAACACAAATTTATCCCCTTCTGTGGTCCAGTCAGGCCCTCCCCTCAGACTCCCTCCTTCCCTAAAGGGGTGAAATGCCAGTGTACACACACCATTCTAGCTACCATCCCATACTTGCAGTCCACACCCTCCATATGGGAGCCAGAATGGGGGAACAGATCCAAACAGGAGCCTACTTCAGATCTCCACACCCCACCTGCCTCACTTCATTTATACCTCAGTAGGTAAGAAAGAATGAGGTGCAGAAAAACAGGAGTGAGCCTGGTTTCATGTTCCAAAAGGCAATTATTTTACTATAGGAACTGCAGGAAAGGCATGAGGATGTTAACAATCCTTTAAAGACTGCTTTGGCTCTTCTCCTGCAAATGTGTTTATTGTCCCAGGCAGGTGTCAGCTCTGCTCCTCACATCTGCTGCAATTTAACAAGCTCTTTACAGGGCCTACCAAAGGAAGCCTACTGACAAAAATCCAATGGCCATCATGCTCTGCCCTGGGTTTTAATGTAAATTACATCTTTTCTAAGAAGAATGTAAATGCCTGAATCCGCCACCCCCCCACTCCATTCATTTTCATTGTTCCAATTAATTCTTTTTTAAAAAATAAATTTTTATGCCCCTACTGGAGCTTGAAATCAAGGTCTGGATGTTATCCTTCACTTTTTACTCAAGGCTGGTGCTCTATCATTTGAGGTACAGCTCCACTTCAGCTTTTTGATGGTTAATTGGAGAGAAGAGTCTCAAAGGCTTTCCTGACAGGACTGGCTTCTAACTGTGATCCTCAGATCTCAATCTCCTGAGTAGCTAACATTACAAGTGTGAGCCGCCAGGGCCCAACTTGTTCCAGTATAATTCCTGACTCTGGCATAAGGAAAGTGAAAAACCCACAAGAAAGTTCATTGATCGGAACTTCTTAACTTTCTCTCTACCAAGGGCTCTTCCTCATTGCTCGCTCCCTTCCTGCCTCTGTATATAGAATCTGGATGTGACAAAAGTCCAGGGGTCTCACAGGTGAGCACCGCTTGCTAACTTTATCAAGCCCCCACTACCAACTCCCAGCCCTCAGTGATAAGCATTCCTGGTTCCACACAGCGGGTCCTCCAGAGACACCAAGATGAGCAAGACCCACAGGTATTTCATTTAAAGCAGGGACAGATTAAAAAGCACTGACTATGAATTACTCGAAGTAAGCATTCTCAGTATCTAAATGGATCCATTTGGTTATTCCAACAAGGCCCAAAATTAAATGGTATGAAAAAGTATCATTGTAGTCTTCTTCTTCCCTTCCTAACTGCCTCACTTTTTCAAGTATCCATACTCATTAAGTGCTTAATCTCCCCAGTAACATGAGAATGCATTTGAGATATTTTTCTTTGGGGCACAAACTCAGTGGATGTAGTAGTTGGAATCTTTTCTGTAGAGTGATTGCTGGACACAAGCACCACCATGTTAAGAATAGCTGCTACCAACTCACAAGAAGCTATTTTAACTATGCCACTTCCCTTGTTTTCCTCACAACTTCTGGCTTCAGTCAGGAGTCCTGGTCTCAGTTGATGGCTCAGATAAACTTTTAACCCTTTGCAAACTAATCATTCATTCAAGATTGTGACACTAAGTTCTGACCAAATGAATAAGAATTGTAATACAGTAGAGATAAGACAGCTGCGCAGATATCCTGCCACTTGCTTACTTGGCATCCTGTCAGCATCATGACTTTCTGTGGAAGAAAAACCTCGCTGAATTCCTTTTGAGCAGGTGTCCTGATTCCTGTGTGGTACTCTAATATCCTGAGATATTTCCAACGGTACATACACACAACATGGGCCCTCCAGTCCATTGCATCCTTGGGTTCCTAAAACACCATCTTTTCAGTTTCCTCTCTGCTCAACTGTTCACCTCACCAAAAAGAGCTGTGTATGGTGATGTACCCATATGATCCCAGCTACAATGGCTGCATAGGTAGCAGGATCTCACCTTGTGAGCCAAGGTAAGCCCTGGGCAAAAATGGAAGGCCTTAGCTGGTTGAGTAGCTAAGTGGTAGAGCTACCTGCCTGGAAAATAGGAGGTCCTGAGTTGAAACCGTAGCACTGCCAAGACAAAGAAAGAACAAAAAAGTGCTAGGCCCTGTCTAAAACACAATGAACAGGGAAAAGGGGACTGGGGACATGGTTCCAGTGGTAATGCGCCTGCCTAGCAAATGTGAGACCCTGAGTTCAAAACCAGTACCACCAACCACAAGCAAAACAAAGTAATCCCGAAATCAGAGAATTACTTAGGTCAGTTTTCAGAAGCTGAGGAAGTAGATCTCAAAATTCTCATACATTATCAAGGCAGAAGAGAACCATGGGGCTGCATGGTTGATTTTAAATCATCTGGCTGAGGTTCATAAATCTCTCCAAGTTTTAGAAGACAAAATATTGAAGCCCAATGGCTAGATGTTGTCTAGGCAGTGGAATCATCTGATCTTCCCAGCAAGCCAGAGCCTCCTCAAAACAAAGGCCTCAGGGGAATGCATAGGAAACTTCCCTTCCGAGAGAAGGCACTAGGGCCATGCTTGGCTAGCGGAAAATCAACTCAGAACACAGGAAGTCCTCTTTAGGCACTAGGGCCATGCTTGGCTAGAGGAAAATCAACTCAGAACACAGGAAGTCCTCTTTCTTTCCTCTTCAGGCCTTCCCTCTTCTAAGTAGCCAAGTCATTAAAAAGCAACTCCATAGCAGGGTGCCAGTTGCTCACTCCTACAATCCTAACTATTCAGGAGGCTGAGATTTGGCTGAGATTTGAGGATCATAGTTTGGAGCCAGCCCTAGCAGGAAAGTCTGTGAGACTCTTATCTCTACTAAACTACCAGAGAAAGAAAAAGAAAAAGAAAAAGAAAAAGAAAAAGAAGGAAGGAAGGAAGGAAGGAAGGAAGGAAGAAGGAAGGAAGGAAAAGAAAGAAAGAGAGAAAGAAAGAGAGAAAGAGAGAAGGAAGGAAGGAAAGAAGGAAGGAGGGAGGGAGGGAGAGAGGACAGAAAGGCAGAAAGAGAAAGAAAGAAAGAAGAAACAAAGAAAGGAAGGAAGGAAGGAGGAAGGAAGGAAGGAAGGAAGGAAGTAAATAGGGAGGGAAGGAGGAAGGGAGGGAGGGAGGGAAGGAGGGAGGGAGGGAGGCAGGCAGGCTGGCTGGAATTGGAGCTGTGGCTCAAGTGGTAGAATGCTAGCCTTGAGGGAAAAAACCTCAGGGACAGAGCCCAGGCTCTGAATTTAGGCACCAGGACTAGCACAGAAAACAACAACAACAACAAAACAAAACAAAAAAACCGCTACAATATACTAGCATCAAGGGCTTCCATGTTCCATGGCATTTAGGAAATAGTGTTAGTTCTTGCAGCTACAATTGGTAAACTCAAATCTAAATGCACACATAACAAAGAGAACAGACATGGAGAGAGGGCTGGCAAGAAGAACAATATTTCTCCAAAGTACTCTGAACTTGGCATCAATCAGAAGCCAACTCAAGATCACAGAGAGAAGCACCTTTTGTCAGTGCTTTTCCTAATTATTTTTGTCGAGATAAAGCTCCATTTAAAACATAGAGGCCAGCACAAACCCGGGGCTGTCAGGATGCTGAATACGGTCCAGCTAATTAACAAAAAGTGAACCTTACCCAAAAACTGTAAGTAATTTTCTAGTGACTAATTTTCAAAGTCATATAAGAGACTTTTTTGTAAGTGGCAAGGCAAAGGAAATGAGGAAACAGGAACAAGTTGCTTTTAAAAAATATATCCAATTTTTAAATTTAGTTTGCTTCCTGAGAATTAAAGTGGGTTTCTGAAAATTTCACGTTAGTAAAGGCAAACCATTTTCATTAGAAAATGGAACAGCTGCCATGTTCTCCCAACATTTGAAGAAACCCAGCTCTCAAGTGAAGTTTTTGACTTGACACATTCCCATCTCTGCCCATTCTTCTACCTGATTCCTTTGGAAAGAAGAGCCAGTCATAAATGCCCCTCAGTAGATGAATCGATCAAGAAAATGTGGTATATATACACAATGGAATTCTATGCCTCCATCAGAAAGAATGACATCGCCCCATTTGTTAGGGAAAGACTTGGAAAAAATTATATTAAGAAGTAAGCCAGCCCCAAAGAAACATAGGTCCCAATGTTTCCCTTATTTGCAATAACTACTCTATGTCTGGGACAAGCAGAAAAGCTCAGAAAAGATGATGTTAAGCAAAATGAACCCAAAGATAGGGACAAAAGTGGTTTTTTTCTTCCTTGCTAATATTTCTAACGTATTTTATAAGGTACCATATGATTTTTTTTGTTGCTTTGTATGTCCCTCCCCCACGGTCTAACTTCTGTTTTCACTGTATTTGGTGTTGATATAATTTGGGGAGGGAAGGGGAAAAACCAAATTGTTTAAATAGTGATACAGATTGACCCTTTGCAACAATGAGATGTACAAGACTCTATGTCGAAAAACAAACTTTACAATTTACGCTGAGGAGGTGGGAGGGTAGGGATGATAGGGGAAAAACAAAGGAGGAGGCAACAATGCTGTATAAGAAATGTACTCATTACCTTGCTCATGTAACTATAACCCCTTTGTACAGTATTTTCACAATTAAAAAAAACTGTAAAAAAAAAAAAAAAAAAGAAAACTTGCCAGTCTGGCACAGACGTGAAGTGCCTTACATTCTTTCTGACGTCAATGTATACTCAAGAAAAATGCTAATTGTTATCATTAGGAATAAAGTTTATCTTAAATGAGGGGGAAAAAAAAGTGGTTAATACCTGCAATCTTTCTTACACCAAGACCATGAGTCAGCAGGAAGGACCCTACCTAAGACACCTGAAGCAGACCCTCAGTCTCCTCAGTTCCTCATTAAGCCCATGAGTGCTGGACATCAGCTTCCTTTGCCTCTTTCCCTGTCGCTGAGCATGGGGTTGGGGATGGATAGTGAAGATGGCATCTCGGCCAAGTTCTTGAGTTCTGAAGCCATGCAGTAGCGCATCCGAAGACACGGTGTCCTTAGCAACAACACAGTTTCCCTTAACTCTGGGTTCTCATCCACACAACATTTTATGTTCTCTGCAGGGACAAAAGGTCACTTTCACCCAGAATGTTCAGAGCCTCACATTTATAGGCCTAGTTAAAACACACCCATGCACACCCCCCTATCTTTTAACATAACCCAAGGAAACAATGATAAAATAATCCTCAAAGCAGAGAATGGTACCCTTGAAAGGAGGGAGTGATGGGAGCCTAGGAAAGCAGTTTGCATTTACCTTCTTTAATGAACGCCACCGAAAACGTGTCCCAAGACACGATGCCATGCTCTATGAGCTCTACAAAGGCCATCAATGTGAAGGACAGCATGTCCCCAAAGCTGTAAAACATACGGGGGGGGAACACACAGAGTCAATGCTGGGCAGTGGGGAAGTGTACAAGTGAGCCAGCTTTAGGAAGCAGACCCAGACCTCTGGACAAGCAGCTGGGCAGTCAGACCCACTCCACTGGGCAGCAGCTGGGCAGAGTCAACAACTCAAGTGCCAGGCTGGCAACAAACAGGACAGGAAGGGACAGGTGCTTGCCGCCAGCCAGGGATCTGAGAAACACGGAGCAATTCACTTGCCCTCTCTGAGCCTCTGTGCTCTCAGCTAGGAAGTAAATAATGGCTCTTTACGGCAAGTCTTTAGGTAGCACACTCAATAAATATCAGTATTTAGTAAGGAGCATCTCAGTCAGTGAAAGTTCCTAAATGCTCCCTTTATAAGCCAGAAGAATCAAGAGGGATAATCCAAAATGATTCAATTAGCATAACAGCCCTTAGGTAAGGATTCAGAGCCTCTGTATATAACTTTAACAAAAATGGCATAAGCATGATAAATAAGCATATTCACCTTGATGTTACAATGGCCAGCATCCTGTTCTGAGTTAATGGGTTTCAGGGACTATCTATGATGATTATATTATGATTCCATATACTGGGTTTGCTCATCCCATCATTCATTAGGGGGGTCTGATATGTGGTTTATAGATTCAGAGCAATTAGGGGATGCTATGGTCTGTGTCAATCACAAAGTCCTGCGTGTTCAAGGTGCAGCTCTGGTGAGAGGCAATGGAAACTGTAGAAGGTGGGGCCTAGTAGGAAATCTTTAGGTCACTGGGGGTGCGTCCTTGCATAGGTCTTAGAATCACTCTTTTTATCTTTCTGGCCATGGAGTAAGGGCTTTCAGTCCATCATAATGAGCTGCCTACACAAAGCAACAGGGCCAGCCCATCATAGGCTAACACCTCTAAAATGTGAGCCACAATAAATCACCTCTGGTTGTAAGTTAACCTAGCCATGTACTGACTATAGTGATGGAAAGTTGCCTATGACCAGAGGGTGGGGAGGCAGGGGAGGGATGTTGAGGAGGAAGAAGAGCCATCTTTGTAAAATACCTTCATCAGAGGTTCATCCTAGGTTCTGACAATTTCAAAACCATTCTTAGTCATTTATACATCTCAGAAATTTTCACTCTTATAAATTTTCTTCATCATCATCATCGTCATCATCATCATCATCATCTATAGTAACTCCAAACCATCAAGAATCTCTCTACCAGCAGATAGAATTATAGGATTTCTATACTACATTATACAATAATACAGATTCCTACACTCAGTTACTTTTTGTTGTTGTTGTTGGTGGTCATGGGGCTTGAACTCTGGGCTTGGGCGTTGTCCCTCAGCTCTTCAGCTCAAGGCGAGCCCTCTACCACTTGAGCTACAGCGCCACTTCTGATTTTCTAGTGGTTTATTGGAGATAGGAGTCTCATGGTCTTTCCTGCCCTGGCTGGCTTTGAACTGCAATCCTCAGATCTCAGCCTCCTCAGTAGCTAGAATTACAAGCATGAGCCACTGGCGCCCAGCAGCTACTTTTTTTTAATGAAGCTGGACATTACAATATTTTTGGGGGGGAGGTCCGATCGTGGGGCCTGAATCCTGGGCCTGGCTGGGCACTGCCCCTCAGCACTTCAGCTCAAGGTTAGCACTCTACCACTTGAGCCACAGTGCCACTTCCGGCTTTTTTCTTTTTGCTTATGTGGTGCTAAGAATCGAAACCAGGCCTCAGGCAAGCAAGGCAAGTGCTCTACCACTGAGCCACCTTCCCAGCCTGGTCATTACAATTTTTAATCTAGAGGATCGGACATCCCATTATTGCTATATCACAAAGTCTGCTAACAGATTCAGATTTGGATTTAGGTTTATACTTCTTTTAAAAAATAGCTTCACAGTATTCCTTCCTGCTATTCTTCTACTCAGCCCAGTCTCAAAATAAAATGATTTTTTGAAATTCTGCTCTATTTCAACGGTCTTGATACTGGCAGAAGCCCATCCAAGGGGAGATGACTCTCAGAGGAGGACCGTGATTCAGAGACCAGAGGAGAGGATACACACTGGACAGACATGGCTATGTGGTGATCTCTGGAGCCACACATAGGGGCCCCCACATCAAGCTCTAAGTGAATTCTCCAACACTACAGTCTCCCCATTCATGAGGATGATGATCGTGGTGGTGAGGACAATAGTGATCTTCATTCAGAGAGAAGAAGACTGGAGAAAAAAAATGAGCTAGCCTAGTCCTGGGATCAGGAACAGTATGTGGCAAGTGCTAAGTTAACAGCCATGTGCCTATTACCTGGGACCGCGGCATAATAGTAGCATTGTGGATGCAGGAAGCTCCTGGTTTTCAAACGTTTTGCCATCAATGTGGAAAAAGTCAAGAGGGAGAAAACATACAAGGGAGAAAAGTACATGGAAAAGCCAGATGGAAAAACCAGATGGAAAAGCAGCCCATGTCTCTGGCTTCCTGCACACAGGCAGTCCCAATCTCACAGGGGCCCTAGGTGGCACCAGAGGCCAGGCCTCAAAGACAAGCTCCCAACAGGAAACTAAAATGACGGAGAGAACAAATAACTAGACAGCAAGGTGGATGACGACTCAAAACAGTAGCAAGAAAGGTTAAATAAAAGTTCCAGGATAATCCACTCTACAAAGGATGAGTTATAAGAGAACAAGTGTTAGAGTGCAAAAATAACAGAAACTGCCTTAGGAAAAATAAGATAATAAATGCAATTAGTAAGACTGGGCAGGAGTCAGTATTACAGTACTATGAAAACATTATTACATAATAATGTATTAGTAGCAATAAATACTTTGTTAACTTATGCACGAAGAGAAAAACAATCACATAATAATGAATAGTTGGCATTTGCTCATATCTGACATAATAGGATTCGAAATGCTACAGGTTCTTCACATACCTGCCACAGACTCCACTCAGACCAAGATCTTTGCCTTGGTGTCAGCGGTTAGAGACAGCAGTTAGAGAACCAGGAGAGAACAGAAAGAAAAGGAATGAGCCCACAACTGGGCTCAAGCTGGTCTTCTGTTTTGTTTTACTGACAGCACTGGGGTTTGAGCTCAGGGCTTTGCACTCCACCATTTGAGCCACATACCTAGCCCTTTATGCTACCGTCATGTTTCAAACAGGGTCTCACATTTATGCCCAGGCTGGCTGGGATGACAAACTTTCTGTTCATGTTTCCCATTGTACCTGGGATGATATCACCATACCCAGGTTTTCATTGGCTAAAAAGGAGTACAGAGAACTTTTTGACCACAGTAGCCACCAAAAATCACAATCCTCCCGATTTCATCCTCTTGAGTAGCTCCGATTACAGACATGAGCTACTGTGCCTGGCTCAAATGCTTCTTGACATTCCCAGTTAGCCACCTGGCCTGGGAATACAAATAAACTTGTGTCCAGATATTAGTCTTCCGTAGCTACTTTAAGAGCAAATGTCTTCCCTCTAATTATCTGAAAGCAAATGTCTCTACTTCTTACCTACCTGCCCAATGAAAGGCTAATCTAAATGGCCAGAAGGAGCCCATCTGAGGACAATCAATCTGCCCTAAAGAAATCCAGTTTGTCTATAGACTCTCCAGGCAGGCTTTAAGGACCTTTGGGGGTGGGATGGAAAGTAGGAAGAACATCATGTGTTTTCCAGATCTCCAAGTGGTGTTAGGGATCAGGATACCCTCTCTATGGCTATCAAGGAAGTGAAACACTGTTTCAGAGATGGCAGGTAAGGCTCTCCATACTTACAGTGGTCCATTTCTGTGAGTGATTAACAAGTGGGAGAAAGGGCATTTCATGTCACTCACCCACTGAGGAGGTCACAGGAAGTGACCTGGTCCACTCAGTAATGTGAGAGATAGACAGACAGATGGGACATATTGACGATAGAAGACAGAGACAGAGAAAGAATTGATCCAAGATAGAAATGATAGAAAATAGATTTGTAGATGATAAAAGAGAGATGTTACATAGATACATAGATGATAGGTATACATAAATGGTAACTAGAATTATATGACCTCCTATAAAATACATACATATGCATATAAGACACAAAATACATTCAATATAAAAATATGTAAAATGTTCATATACTACATAATAAAATGCATAATACACATATGTGTGATAGAACATTATATAATACACTGTATGTAGTTCTCTATATTAAACGTCTATTTCCCTGGAATAAGTTATGTTTTTCCTGAGGAAGAGCTTTTCAGACTTCAACTTCAAACCTTCAGCAACAAGAAAAGGATGGCATGTTCAAATATGGTTACATTTCAAAAGAAAGGCCCTTTGTCAAATAAGGTGGCTGGAAGAGCTGTCCTGGAACCCTCACATCCGGGTATCCATCTCCACTTCCAGAGAGGAGAGATTCAGACTCCCAGGAGAGAAGGCAGAAGCCAGCTTCCGACCTCCACACTCCATCTGTATCGGACACCATGCTTGGAAAGCACTATAAAAGAAAAACAAGCACTTGGCACATTCTGGAACATTTTTATTTACTGGGTTTATTTGTTTTTATTATGTGCTAGGCTAAAGACTTTTACAGTAGTGACTGCCACAAAAGGAAGCGTCTGCAAACTACATACTGGGCCACCGTCTCTGTCACAGCCAGCCGCACACCATGTGTGCTGCAATGACTCAATGAAATGTTTCTCAACTTACTAGGGATCATCTTCCTTCCAGAAAAATCCAGCCAGTCTCAAAACAAGCATCTAAATTTATGCTGCCAACTTTTTCAGAGCAGAGTGCATCCCAATGTTTCTATGGAATGATGTACCCAATACAGACTGGAGAAAAGAAAGGAAAGGCAACTTTTAAAGCTATCCTACAGGCTCATGCCTGTAATCCTAGCTACTCACTAAGGTGAGATATGAGGATCACGGTTCAAAGCCAGCCCTGGCAGACAAATCTATGAGACTTTTATCTCCAATTAACAAATAAAAAGCCAGAAATGAAGGTGTGCCTCAAGCGGTGAAGTACTAGCTATGAGCAAGGAAGCTAAGCAACAGCATAAGGTCCTAAGTTCAAACTCAAGTAGCAACACAAAAGAAGGAGGAAGAGCACATGGAAGAGGAGAATTATCAGGAGTGGAATCAGCACACAAGTGATCTAGAACAAATATTTTTCAATCTATGCATCAGTCTCAAATACATTTTAGATGTAGTGCTTTTCCTTCTTTCTGAGTCACTGATAAAAACCAAAGCCTTCAATCTCTGAACATCACATAAGCCACAAAAGAAGAAAGCTCGGCTTAAAGTCATATACAAAACTCTACCCAGAAGTGCTATAGGGGAAGGGAAGAGGGAGGAAAGCCTGTGTAATCATTTAGTGGTAACCAACAATAAATACTCTCTGCCACGAGGGAAAAAAACAAACAAACAAGGAAGTAGATTCATTAAAAAAAACTGTTTTAAAAACATCGAACAAAAAGGAAAAAAGTAACTTACTCAAAATATGTAGATGCATAGTTATAAAGTAAGCCAGAGGACAGGTTTTAATTATGCAGACAGGAAAAAAGGAAGTATTAAGATTATAACATAATTTAATCATATATTCTTACCAAGGCTTCATAATCTTCTGCAATTTCTGGTATTGGCTGTAAAATTTAAAAACAACCATGAGGAGCATGTTTAAAGGCAGTAATAGTCAATTCATACAAACATGTATCTGGAAGAAAACTCAGGATTAGAACCAGGAGGGCCAAACTGCTCCTCAGCCACTCAGTGCATTTCAATACATCATTCAAAGGGATAAATGGGCATTAAATCATGATAGGAAGCAACAAAAACACAAGGAACAAACTAATTACTTACACCAGCCATCACATTTACTTACAAGTAGCTCTATTTGAACCAATCTGGGTTCATGGTTGATGAGGAGAAACCCCCATGGGTAATAAGAAGTCCAAAGGAACAGGACTTAAAACAATGACTGAGTAGCTTTCTCTTGTAATATGCCAGCTGACTGTCTTGGTCTTGTAAGAGAAGGCCCTGAAGTTTGCTAAAATACCTGTTGTACTTATGTGCCACAAATAGGACATAGTGGAAGAGAAATAATCTGAACCCACAGGTACTAGTGAAAGTCTAGCCAAAGATATAATATGGGTCCAGTTATGAGAAAATGATACAAACCAGTAGGAAGATGTGTATGTTTCAATGGCAAAACTGCAGTATCTGTAACATACCATCCTGGGTCATCAGATTCTAGTCCCACTGTCTTTGAGCCGTTTTACAATGTATAGGTAGGTAGATGGCAGTCAGGCAGGCAAGCAGGCAGAAGATGGAAGGGAGGAAGGGAGGAAGGGAGGAAGGGAGGAAGGAAGGAAGTCAGAGAGGAAGGGAGGGAGGGAGGGAAATAAAAGAATGGATGGTGGATGGATGAACAGATGGATGGGCAAATAAATGATGGATAGACAATGGAAAAAAGGAAAGGAAGGAAAGGAAGGAAAGAAAGGAAAGGAAGGAAAGGAAGAAAGGAAGGAAGGAAGGAAGGAAGGAAGGAAGGAAGGAAGGAAGGAAGGAAGGAAGGAAAGAAGGAAGGAAGGAAGGAAGGAAGGAAGGAAGGAAGGAAGGAAGGAAGGAAGGAAGGGAGGAAGGAAGGGAGGAAGGAAGGAATCAATCCCTGGCTCTATCCATCCCCTCTGAAAGTGATTTAATTGGCTTCTGCCTGATGATAGAAAACCAGTTTGGCCTCCAATTGCAATTCACCTCCATCTTCTTTCCTCCATATATAACTTATAGTCTTTTGATTTTTTTCTTGAAACTATTATAACTTCTGCCTAGTTCTCTCATTTCAAATAGCTAAATTCTTTTAACACATGTTCATATGTGTATCTGTATTTTCTCTGGAAATAATCTTTAACAAATTATCTTTTAATAAACCCACTTGAAAGATATTCTACTTGCCCGGCACCAATGGCTCATGCCTGTAATCCTAGATACTCAGGAGGCTGAGATATGAGGAATATGGGCCAAAGCCACTCAGAAATGGCACTGTGGCTAAAGTGGAAAAGAGCTAGCCTTGAACAAAAGATTAAATAAAGTTCAAGGATAGCATCCAGGCCCTGAGTTCAAACCCCACAATTGTCACCAAATAGACAGACAGACAAACAGATAGACAGACAGACCGACAGACAGACAGGCAGGCATGCAGGCAGACAGACAGACAGACAGACAGACAGATAGACAGACAAATAATCTACTAAACTGCTAACTTAGGGTCTTAAAAAAATGTCCAAGTCATCCAAGAAAGAAACAACTATGAAAGAGTTTCAGACTGGGAGACTGAACTATTGGGGGGAGTTAGACCATAAGATGCACCCAGGACAACGTGTACAACTTGAGTGGGGACTAGAGGCATGCCTCAAGTGGTAGAACACCATCCTGTGAGTGAAAACTTGAGTGGAATCTGCAGGTGAAAGACACCTTGAGGTTCCCCACTCTGTTCCTGTGAATTTTCCTTAGGTGTGGAAACGGAAGTTTCTACACATAATATCAAGCCAGGATTACAAAGATATGCTCTGGCTTGAGACCAGAGCATCCATGGGGTCCTATGTGTTCATGTCCTCTGGAGACCAGTGCAGACAGCAAACCACCTGACTGTGGGCAGGCAAGCCTAGGGAAAGAACGCTGAAACCAACACCCTCTCTAGTCATGCCCCACTCCTACCTCTTTCCAAGCCCCTACTACGGCAGTTTAATCTTGAGGGTGATTAGTGCTCAGTTAATAGCTGGGATTTTTCCTAGTGGTAGGGAAACCTTTGGCCAGTTCCAACCAAGATGAAGCCACCTCACAGCAGATCCTTGTGCATCCTTAGCCTCACCTTTGCCCAACAAACTCCTATGCAGGGCTTCTTGCACATGCCCTGCATCTTATACATGTGCTTAAAACTATGGGATGACAGCTGTGTGCATGCGCAAATCCCATCGACCAGTGTGGTGAGTCACTGTTGCTCATTTCCCTAAGATCAGCCCACTGTACATACAGAGAACTCCCGACACTCTCCAAATCCTGGAAAGCTAAGCACATGTTTCCTCTTAAAGGAGCACAGAATACAAGCCTGCTTGCTATTTCCCTCAATGCTGTGTTTTCTGTATTACATTCTTCCTTGCTCTGCAACTTTTACTTATGTGTGTTTGTGTGCACCGCACACATGTGGGCATGTCCATGCAACATGTGCCATTCAATTCTTTGTTTTAGACACCAAGAATCACTCCGGGATTTTCACCTCTCCCCCTCCCCCAATAACATGTTTTCCCACATTCCCAAACCCTACATCCTTGCTGTGACTTCAGAAAAAGTTCTGTTGTGGCATGTGTTCCCTCTTCCTCTTTCTGTCTCTTTCCAAGTACAGTTTATGTTTTTAAGAAAACAAAGAAATGTGAGCAGAAAATCTGCAGCTGGTAGAAAGGCTAAGGTTTCCCAGAGGTCAAAAATGTCTTGCTCCAGCCTGAGGAATGAATGTCACTGTTCCTCTTTCAACAGCAAAGGTTAGCCAGGGAGGGGTTGCCCTATAAAGGGATTTTCTGGGGACTTAGACAAAGCCTGCCTAGGCTGGCCTCTTGGGCCTCTGTGATGGAAATTCCTGGCTGGGCCCCAGGGAGGCAGAGAGGGGCAACTCCAATCAGGACTACCCCATGCTTTACCCCTAGCATACTAGCACCCCAGCAGAGGGAGCTAGAAAGATGCTGCAACCTCACAGCTAGGGCAGAACACAGGACCACAGAAGCATCTTCTGGCTCAGTCTGGGGTTTGCTGGCTCTGGTCATGGCCTCTTTAAGAAATGCAACACCTGCCGGGTGAGTCAGGCTTTGCTGCTAAATAGTAGACAGAGCCACTTAACCCATCCTGGACCTCCCAGAACAGATGCATCCTCTGAGAAACAGTGATTTCCATGAACACTGACAGTGGCTCGCAAAAAAGTGCCAACCAAAGCCAAGCCTACTGTCACACACATCTTGGGGTTCTCTCCCCCTCTCCATTCCCCCCACCCCCCATCCCTCCTGCCTGTGCCAGGCCTAACTCAAGGTCAGAGATAAAATTTGGTACTCAAAGAATATACACTTGGCTCCAATCCCATTCTCAAAGGTAAGGGCCAAGACACCAGGGCACACCAAAGTTCAATGCATGGGAATGAAGGTAGTTTTCACACATACCTGGTGTGAAAGACAACTGGAATAATAAAAGTTTAATCTGAGACTCTTTTTAAAAATCAGTATCAATAGAAATAAGCACTAATATATACTGTCTTGTATCCTTTATATGTGTGTGGATGTGATGTGTGTGTGTGTGTGTGCGTGTGTGTGTGTGTGTCCAAGGACTTAAACTCAGGGCCTGTAGCATCCCTGAGCTTTTGTGCCCAGGGCTAGTTTTCTACCACTTGAGTCTCAGCTCCACTTCCAACTTTTTGATGGTAAACTGGAGATAAGAGTCTTACAGACTTTCCTGCCCAGGAAGGCTTTGCACTATGATCCTCAGATCCCAGCCTCCTGAGTTAGTAAGATTACAGGCATGTGCCACTCGCACCTGTCTAGCTTAATGTTTTTTGGTTTGTTTTTTAAGTTTTAAAATGTATATCCTTCTGAGTAAGCAATCCATTTTTCAAAATAATTCTATGAGTCACTAGCTTTTAGTTAAAGCAGATTAGAGGGTTGGGAATGTGGCTCAGTGGTACAGTGCTTGCCTAGCATTCATGAAGCCCTGGGCTCAATTCCTCAGTACCACATACACAGAAAAGGCTGGAAGTGGTAATGTGGCTTAAGTGGTAGAGTATTAGCCTTGAGCAAAAGAAGTTCAGGGACAGTGCCCAAGCCCCATGACTAACAACGACAACAAAAAAGATAGTTATAGTACTGAAAAGGCAGATTAGAAAATCTTTCAAAAAATAACAATATAAAATGTCCTATAATAAGGTCATGGCTAATTACAGTGTCTATATCCTTCCAATTATTATATTGTGAATCCCTTGTATGTCAGTAAAGCTGTAAAGATACATGGCTGTGATCATAAACAAGTGTAGTCATACACAGCTGTAAACCATCCACAGGTAATAAAAACAATGGTAGGAATATTTAATCAGATAGAACTTTTGGTAGGTACAAAAAAAGCAAGTTATAAAGAGAATGAATATTACAATTCGACTTTTGTACATCTTGTGTACATTTAAAGTCGTATAAAATTGGGTGCTCATAACTATAATCCTAGCTACTCAAGAGGCTGATAGCTGATGATCTCTGTTCCAAGTGGAGGTGTGACTTCAGTAACTAGAAAATGTTAGCCTTAGCCAAAAAGAAAAAAAAAATCCAAGCAAGAGCACAAGGCCCTGAGTTTAAGCCCCATTATCAGTACAAAATTAAAATAAAATAGAAAACACACACACACACACACACACACACACACACACACACACACACACACACACACACACACACACACACACACACACACACACACACACACACACACACACACACACGACCTTACAGGTGGCTGTGGGGAGCAGGGAGCACAGATGACAAAGAATTCCTCTGTTTGATGCTTCCTGTCTGTTTTCCTGAAGGAATGATGGTTCCTTTAAAAGGACTGTGAGCTCTTGCCAATCTGGCTGCGGGGCTGAATCATTTTCCAGTGGTGTCATTTCCTGACACAGAGCCAACTGGAAAGGGAACTAAGTGACTGCCCTTTGTTCTAGGAGACTTCTTTGCTCTGGGTCCCAGGGATGATAGACTGACTATTCAACAGTAGAAGGATTCAGAGGAAGCAGCCCAATTGTCTGTGTGTGGGAGCTCAGAAACCCACAGGGCTGTGCATAAAGCCACACAAGAGCAGAGAGAGTCCCTACCTTGACACTTGGGAGTTGCAGGGCCCCCGTTTTCCCATTCAAATCAAATCAGATCAGATCAATTCCTTCTGAAACATCTTTGTATGATCATCTTTGTTTCCTCCTCAGCATCCCTAATTGTGCTGAGGTTGGAGCAATGGCCTTCCCCAGAACTCTCCTTGCTTTTCAAACCTCAGTGTCAATCAGAAACTAGGAATGGTGGGGTGCCCATAATCCTAGCTACTCAGGAGGCTGAGATCTAATGATCATGGTCCAAAACCAGCCTGGACAGGAAATTCTCTGAGACCTCTCATCTCCAATTAACCACCAAAAAGCTGGTAGTGAAGGTGTGGCTCAAGAGGTAGAGCATTACCACTTGGCAAAAAAGCTCCAGGACAGAGTCTAGACCCCAATTTCTAGCCTCAATATCAGAAGAAAAAAATAATAATGCAACTAGCACATACCACAGGGATGCACATTTTCCAATTACTCCATCATTGCTCTATGCATTGTGGCCTCTCTGGGTAACAGTACAAAGATATGGAAACACACAGCCTTGAGTGAAGACAAGTAGGCAGGCAAGCAATCACTCAGTCTCGTTATTACTAAAGGGAGGAAATCCAAACTCTGTTTTCTCTGTGGTTCTGAAAACTTTTCCACAGACTGGGCAGCAGAGGGATTCTCTTCCTTCCCACATGGAAATCTGCATGCCCAGGACCAGGAGTCCTCACTAAAGACCTCTCCAAATCCAAGAGTGATTTAGAATCTGTGGTGTCTGTTCCAAAGGATTCTTGGCAATTATATTAAAGTCTTGCTATTTAATTTAACTGAAAAGCCAGGTTGCCTTATAAGAAAAAATATGTTTCATTCTGGCTCTTTTTTTGTCTTTACATCTGAGCAAAAGTTCTGAAAAATCGCTTTGGATCAAATGAGCCATCTCTGAGGACTGCAAAAGACAGGAAAGGGAACCTGAGGCTCAGCTCCTACTTCCCCCATCTCCAAAGCAGCTTGGCTTTGAACTTACATAAAACAGTGAAGGAAGAACTGAAGGAGACCCAGAGGTAAGACAATCCTTCCCAGGAACCCGGGATGATGGGAAAATCTAAGAGAACAATGCAAAACAGTAACACTTCCAAAGATCTGCCCTTGTGTCTGTCTGCCTGACCCTGCAAAACAGGACTGCATGCAGCCACTTGCAATACTAACTGTGTGCTCATGAAGGCAAAAGGCCGTAAAGGGTCAAGAGGTCAGAGGGCGTGGGGCCTATGGGTTGGTGAGGTCAATGGGGACTGGGCATCGCTGAGTAGGGGGGTGGGGGAGGGCCTGTGATGTCACGTGACCTCACTTCCTTGGTGACCAACAGCCACAGAACTCAGAACCCCAGTTGCCCTCGACTGAGGAGACGGCATCTTCTTGCCTTCTCTTGCACAGAGGGAAAGGCGACTATGTTTAGCTGCTGTTGTCCATGGCTTAGAGGCCGTGGGAGACACCCTGAACGTGGCCACCACCCCGAACGTGGCCACGAGGCTCCTCGTGCTCAGAGCGCTCCGCAGCGCCTGGGACAGTGGGCCAGATCACACGCCACGCCAACAAGAGTATTTGGCAGGCGGCGTTCACGCGTATCACACAGCCCACGGGATGTGTCGGGCCCTGAACGCCCCATGGCCCACGGACCAGGCCTGGGCTCTGTCGGGCTACCCATGACCACGGCACCGCTGCTCAGTCCTGGAGAGGTTCGGCGAGGCCAGCCCACCACTGTGAGTACCCTGAGCCCAGAGGATGCCCTGCCCCGTGGAGACCACATGGCTGTCCCATGGCCCGGTCCAGACAGTTGGGGCCACAGCTCTGATAGCCTCAATTCCACGGATGAACCACTGCCTCCACTCAGTCCGGGGGAGGTTCACCACTCATGGGCTGGTCCAGACTATCAGGGCCACAGCTCTGACAGCTTCTCTTCCACCAAGGCGCCGCTTCCTCTGCTCAGCCCCGGGGAGGTTCGCCACAGCCAGCCTGCGACTAACACCGTGAGTGCCCTGATCAACTCCAAGTCCTTCCTCTTCTGCCCAGGCCCGGGTGTGACTGTGCTCAGGCCTGGGCAGCAGTGGGCCTCCATGGGGTCTGCACAGGGATGACTGATAACACACAGGGGCCTGTCAGAACCAGAGCCCTCTCTCTTGGCACCTTGCCACGGGTGTCTAGGAGGGAAACATTCCTGAGCTGTCCCCACCCTCCTCTCATTTGCCCCGCTCCTGCCAGTGCCTAAGAGCCATCAACCCTGCAAGATCATGGGGCTCACTGCTGTCCAGGGAGGGCCGGGTCCCTAAGACTTCCACCCAGCCACAAACAGCCCCAACAGCGGCCACACACCACGTCCCTCCCTCCCTCCCATCCTCACCTTCACGCTTCTTGCTGACCCTGTGGCCTCCCCTGTCTTTGCAGGCCTCCTCACGGGACCTAGGCCAGGACAACACCCGCTGGACCAACGTCACGTACACCCGGACCATCAGGCGCAGGCGTTGGTCAGTCACCCGGGTGAGTGTGGATGTGTGTCCATTCCTCCAAGGACATCTAGCCCACACATCACACTCACACTGGGCCGCGCTTGGACAAAGTCATGCAGGGCTGTCTCTGCCAGCCCCACAAAGCAATAGCTCCCACTGCAGACCCTGTACTGCCTTGGCAGGGACAAACCACTGCCAAACAGTCCATCACCCAGTGTAATCCAGCTCCATGCCCCCTAGCCACACTTGCCAACCACTCTAACACTCACCACACGAGAAAGCGGCTGGCTGCCCACATGTGCACCTAGGCAGCTCTTGGGCTTTGGCTGCATTGCCACATGTCCCCTCCTGCCTACTCCTGGGCTCACCCACCACCTCTCAGCCCTTGTGCCAGGGACCTAACAGCTTCTGCACCGTCGGTAGGCTTTCCCTGCCCATCATCATGTGGGAGGCTTGCTTCGAGCAACTTAAAGGACACACATACTATTGCAGGCTCCCAGTGTCCTGTGTGTGTGTGTGTGTGTGTGTGTGTGTGTGTGTGTGTGTGTGTGTGTGTGTGTGTGTGTGTGTGTGTGTGTGTGTGTGTGTGTGTATTCGAGTTAGCCTGTGTGTATGGGAGCAGGAGTGCATGTGTGTGCTGGTGTGCAGGTATATGTATGTGTTAGAGAGAGAAAGAGACACAGACAGAGACAGAGAGACAGAGGGAGGGACAGGGACAGGGACAGAGAAAAAACCCATGCCCGCTTTTCCCATGCCCTCCTAAGGCAGTGGGGTTTGTTCTGAGCTCCAGCTCTCCCCCAAGCCTCCAGCGGGGTTCTCCCGTCTTTTTCGAAAATCCAAGCAATTCTGTATCTCCCTAGACTGAAAACGGGCTGCTGGTCCTGAGCCTGGAGGAAACTTCTTGGAGCTGGCAAATGAGGATTACTTCTTCCCAGGGGGTTGTGGACCCAACACCTGGGCTTCTGCAGAGCCGCGGCTCCTTGGCCCCCATGGAAGCACTGTGCTCCAGGCTAGAGGCTGTGAGTGTGACCAGGTGAGCATCATCCTGCAAGGCTCTGGCTGCCATGGGCAAGCCACAGCTCAGCGAGACTCTTTCCTGGGCAGGAGGGAGGGTGGGTGTGTAGCAAGCACTGGAGGACCTTCACTGTGCTGTGGCCCCTTTGCCTTTTCCTCAGGTGCTCGGTGGCTGGCTGGGTGCTGCTGAGCCTTAGCCCCAGGCCAGATGGATGCCAATGTGGGCTGCAAATGCCCATCGGGAGCTCTCCCAGAGAATGGTCTCTGATGCAGCTGCTGCCATTGATCAGCCCTGACCAGCCAAAGCCGGTGAGTCCCGGACTGGGCCCCTCATCCTTCCTCCTTTGGGGGCAGGCAGACAGTCTACACAGACCCAGAACCCTCTCTCTAGGAGGCAATTCTGGCCACACCATCACCTCTCCTCCTGCAAGCCCTGGGACACACTGGCACACTCACTGGCCAGGCATCAGCCCTGCCGGTCCATGGGGCCCGCTGCTGTCCAGGAAGTGCCTAGTCCCTAAAGCTTCCATAAACAGCCATAAACAGCCCCAACATTGGCCATACACCATGTCCCTCTCTCCCTCCCACTTTCACCTTCATGCTTCTTGCTGGCTTCTTGCTGGCCATCCCTGTCTTTGCAGACCTGCATACAGGACATGATTCAGGACAACCGCAGCTGGACCTCCATCACATACAGCATCACTGTCAGGCCCTGGCTTTGTCAATCATGTGGATGAGTGTTGATGCGTGTTGGTTCCTCCAAGGACATCCAACCCACACAACACACTCACACTGGGCTGGGCTTGGACAGAGTCATGTGTCACCCTCCAGCCCCAGCACTTCCTTGGTAGGGACACTGCTGCCAAACAGTTCAGCACCCAATGTAATCCAGGCCCCCATCTCCATGCCCTCTAGCCACACCACACCTACCCACAACTCTGACACTCACCACACGTGAAAGCGGCTCGCTGCCCAAATGTGAACCTATGTAGCTCTTGGGCTTTGGCCCAATTGTCACATTTCCCCTCCTGTCTGGTCCTGGGTTCACCCACTGCCTCTCAGCCCTTGTGCCAGGGACCTAACAGCTTCTGCACTTTCTGTGTGCTTTCACCATTCATCATCAGGCTGGAGGCTCACTTTAAGCAAACTCAAAGTGCTCACTTACACCTGCAGGCTCCCGGTGTGAGTGTGTGTGTGTGTGTGTGTGTGTGTGTGTGTGTGTGTGTGTGTATGTGTGTGTGTGTGTGTGTGTGTATGTGTGTGTGTGTTTGTGTATGTGTGGATTCCAGCTAGACTAGTGGTGTGCGAGTGGGAGAACATGTGTGTGCTGGGTGTGGGTGTATGTGTTCGAAAGACAGAGAAAGAGAGACAGAGAGAGAGAGAGAGAGCGAGACAAAGACAGAGACTGAGACAGAGAGACAGCGACAGAGACAGACAAACAGAGATAGAGACAGAGAGAGGGAACACATGCCTGCCTTTCCCACGCCTTCCTACGGCAGGGAGTTTGTTCTGAGTTCTAGCCCACCCCCAAGCCTCGAGCAGGTTGATTATAGCTTCTTTGAAAAACCAAACAACTCTGCGGTCTCCCCAGGCTGAAAACATTATGCCGGTCTGGAGCAGAGAGGATTTGTACAACCTATGGCAAATGTGCATGATGACACCGTCTTTGCAGGGCATTGAATACCGGGCACCGGCCCCTCTGCACAGCCAGGGATCTTTGGGACCAAGGGAGGCACTGTGCTCCAGTCAAGAGGCCCTGCCTGTGACCAGGTGAGCCTCATCCTGCAAGGCACTGGCTGCCACGGGCAAGCCACAGCTCATCCAGGCTCTCACCCGGGCAGCTGGGAGGGTGGGTGTGGAGCAAGAACTGCCAGGACCCTCAGTCTGCTGTGGCCTCTTTGACTGCCGTTTCCTCCAGGTGCTTGGTGGCTGACTGTTACCCCTACCTCGGTTTGCTGAGCCGGAACTGGTTCCACAGCCACAGTCCGTGTAGACGGAAGGATGGGCTCCTGATGCCCATAGGGAGCTGTACCACAGGGTGCTCGTGCATGCAGCTGTCGCTGCCATTGCGTAGCCCTGTGGTGGTTCGCCCTGACCAGCCAAGGCCTGTGAGTCACCTACTGTGCCCTCGTCCTCCTTCCCCAGGGGCAGGCGGGAGGACTCCCCAGACCCAGAACCCTCTCTCTAGACTCGGAGGCAATCCTGGCCTCACCATCACCTCTCCTCCTACAAACCTTGTGGCACACTTACTCACTAACTGCCCAGCCAGCAGCCCTGCAAGGCGTGGGGCTTGGTGCTGTCTGGGGAGATGCTAGGGCCCAACGTTTCCAGGGGGCCACACCCAGCCTCAACAGTGGCCACTTGTCATGCCCTTGTCTTCCTCCCTGCCTCCCTTCTTTCCCTCCTTAAGCTTCTTGCTGGCCTCCTGACCATTCTTCCTCTCTTTTCAGACCTGCACCACATTGACTACATTGCCCCACCACATGGTGGCAAGGCCTGGCTTCACCCGGATATATTGTTCTCTCCTATGGAGATGCCAACTCCCAACCTCCCCTTCTGGTTGCATCATCTGGAGGCTACTGATGCAGAGGCTGCAGGTGAGGGACACTGGCCCCGGAGCTGTTCCTTCCAAGGAAGGGATAGCCTGTCCTACTTACACCCATGAGCCCAGGTGCCTGAGCGAGCGTGCATGCATGCAAGTGCACTCCCACAGTCACATGCAACTCAGGCTTGTACAAGGGCACAGGAGAGTGTGTTGTATATGGGGGCCAGATCTGGAGCACAGTGTGTGTGTATGGAGAGGAGGCCCGACATCTGGGAAAGACCCAGAACCATCCGTTGTTGGATGCCTTAGGGAGCTCCATCCACCTTGGGCCGCCTCAGGGGGCAGAGCTCGGTCTGCAAGGCAGCAGGCAGGGCTGTGTCCCGACTCCACCATGGGCTCTATACCTGCTCTGCTCCTCTTGCAGCTGCGGGGCCAGCTCCAGCCCAGCTGTGCTAACATCTGCTGACTGCGCTCCGCCAGTGCCACTGGCCAGACCAAAGCCAGCATGACCAATGCCTTCACCACAAACAAGCAGCCAAAGGCCTCTTCACACCACGCCACAACGAAGCCTTCACCTGGAGCAGCCCTTGCCACACCCCTACCTGCCCTGGTTATCACTAATCATCTCCCTTCAGTACCTAGACCCCCTGTTTATCTACTCTTATTTATTAAAGTTTATTGAAAAAGATCAAAAGGCACACAAGGTCCTCTCATGAAACAAACGAAGAGCGTTCCACTCCGTGGCTTCCAGTGGTTTCCCAGGTGGCCAAGCAGTTGGCACTGTCTACTAGGAAGCACATTCCTCAACCACTCCCCTTAACTGGACCTCCCCACTCCTCTGCTGCTGCTTCATGGCAGCCAAGGGACTTGTCAATCTGCCCTTGTCTTCATTCCTTACCTCCCTGGTGGCTCCTTATCTGCCCTCCGAGGAGTAGTAGTAGTAGTAGTAGTAGTAGTAGTAGCAGGAGGAATAATAATAATAATAATAATAATAATAATAATAATAATAATAGTTATAGTAGTAGTGCTAGTAGGCCTAGTATTCTTAGTAGTTCTAATAGGCTCTGATTCAAGTCACAAGTCTCTGTGTCCCAACAGGAATTGAAAGGCAGAACAGAACTCACCAGACAAAAGAGAAAGCCTAGCAATCCTCCCAGGGTGGCATGGACTTTCAGAGGACAGGAGTGCAGAGGAGTGCACACACAAAGAAGGGCCTACTCCAGCCGCTGTCTGGTCCAATGTGGGGAGAACTTCCCTGGAGGGTACATGTTGGGAACGCCATTCCTTGGGCCCGAAGCACACAAAAGGCCTACCAGCAGCTGTCTTGTTCAGGGATCCATGAGGGGCAAAGAGAAAAGGAGAGCCCGTTGATCCAAAGGACATGAGGCCCTGGGTTCAATTCCTCAGCACCACATAACCAAAAAGGCAATAAAGCCGGAAGTGGCGCTGTGGCTCAAGTGGTAGAGCGCTAGCCTTGAGCTGAAGAGCTGAGGGACAGCGCCCAGGCCCAGAGATCAGGCCCCACGACAGGAACCCCCCTCAAAAAAAAAATCAGAATTAGAGTAGAAACACAATGTCCCCTTGTATAGGGTCCTTCAGATTCCCAGGGAGATGTGGAGTGGAAAGCTTGTTTGGTCTCCTGGATGCACACCGGCCTGCCAGGTGGGAAGGGTGGTCACGCGCCCCTCAACCCCCAGACTCCCACCGTGACTGTGTGCTCATGAAGGCAAAAGGCCGTAAAGGGTCAAGAGGTCAGAGGGCGTGGGGCCTATGGGTTGGTGAGGTCAATGGGGACTGGGCATCGCTGAGTGGGGGGGTGGGGGAGGGCCTGTGATGTCACGTGACCTCACTTCCTTGGTGACCAACAGCCACAGAACTCAGAACCCCAGTTGCCCTCGACTGAGGAGACGGCATCTTCTTGCCTTCTCTTGCACAGAGGGAAAGGCGACTATGTTTAGCTGCTGTTGTCCATGGCTTAGAGGCCGTGGGAGACACCCTGAACGTGGCCACCACCCCGAACGTGGCCACGAGGCTCCTCGTGCTCAGAGCGCTCCGCAGCGCCTGAGACAGTGGGCCAGATCACACGCCACGCCAACAAGAGTATTTGGCAGGCGGCGTTCACGCGTATCACACAGCCCACGGGATGTGTCGGGCCCTGAACGCCCCATGGCCCACGTACGGGCCGATCGTCACGGACCAGGCCTGGGCTCTGTCGGGCTACCCATGACCGCGGCACCGCTGCTCAGTCCTGGAGAGGTTCGGCGAGGCCAGCCCACCACTGTGAGTACCCTGAGCCCAGAGGATGCCCTGCCCCGTGGAGACCACATGGCTGTCCCATGGCCCGGTCCAGACAGTTGGGGCCACAGCTCTGATAGCCTCAATTCCACGGATGAACCACTGCCTCCACTCAGTCCGGGGGAGGTTCACCACTCATGGGCTGGTCCAGACTATCAGGGCCACAGCTCTGACAGCTTCTCTTCCACCAAGGCGCCGCTTCCTCTGCTCAGCCCCGGGGAGGTTCGCCACAGCCAGCCTGCGACTAACACCGTGAGTGCCCTGATCAACTCCAAGTCCTTCCTCTTCTGCCCAGGCCCGGGTGTGACTGTGCTCAGGCCTGGGCAGCAGTGGGCCTCCATGGGGTCTGCACAGGGATGACTGATAACACACAGGGGCCTGTCAGAACCAGAGCCCTCTCTCTTGGCACCTTGCCACGGGTGTCTAGGAGGGAAACATTCCTGAGCTGTCCCCACCCTCCTCTCATTTGCCCCGCTCCTGCCAGTGCCTAAGAGCCATCAACCCTGCAAGATCATGGGGCTCACTGCTGTCCAGGGAGGGCCGGGTCCCTAAGACTTCCACCCAGCCACAAACAGCCCCAACAGCGGCCACACACCACGTCCCTCCCTCCCTCCCATCCTCACCTTCACGCTTCTTGCTGACCCTGTGGCCTCCCCTGTCTTTGCAGGCCTCCTCACGGGACCTAGGCCAGGACAACACCCGCTGGACCAACGTCACGTACACCCGGACCATCAGGCGCAGGCGTTGGTCAGTCACCCGGGTGAGTGTGGATGTGTGTCCATTCCTCCAAGGACATCTAGCCCACACATCACACTCACACTGGGCCGCGCTTGGACAAAGTCATGCAGGGCTGTCTCTGCCAGCCCCACAAAGCAATAGCTCCCACTGCAGACCCTGTACTGCCTTGGCAGGGACAAACCACTGCCAAACAGTCCATCACCCAGTGTAATCCAGCTCCATGCCCCCTAGCCACACTTGCCAACCACTCTAACACTCACCACACGAGAAAGCGGCTGGCTGCCCACATGTGCACCTAGGCAGCTCTTGGGCTTTGGCTGCATTGCCACATGTCCCCTCCTGCCTACTCCTGGGCTCACCCACCACCTCTCAGCCCTTGTGCCAGGGACCTAACAGCTTCTGCACCTTCGGTAGGCTTTCCCTGCCCATCATCATGTGGGAGGCTTGCTTCGAGCAACTTAAAGGACACACATACTATTGCAGGCTCCCAGTGTCCTGTGTGTGTGTGTGTGTGTGTGTGTGTGTGTGTGTGTGTGTGTGTGTATTCGAGTTAGCCTGTGTGTATGGGAGCAGGAGTGCATGTGTGTGCTGGTGTGCAGGTATATGTATGTGTTAGAGAGAGAAAGAGACACAGACAGAGACAGAGAGACAGAGGGAGGGACAGGGACAGGGACAGAGAAAAAACCCATGCCCGCTTTTCCCATGCCCTCCTAAGGCAGTGGGGTTTGTTCTGAGCTCCAGCTCTCCCCCAAGCCTCCAGCGGGGTTCTCCCGTCTTTTTCGAAAATCCAAGCAATTCTGTATCTCCCTAGACTGAAAACGGGCTGCTGGTCCTGAGCCTGGAGGAAACTTCTTGGAGCTGGCAAATGAGGATTACTTCTTCCCAGGGGGTTGTGGACCCAACACCTGGGCTTCTGCAGAGCCGCGGCTCCTTGGCCCCCATGGAAGCACTGTGCTCCAGGCTAGAGGCTGTGAGTGTGACCAGGTGAGCATCATCCTGCAAGGCTCTGGCTGCCATGGGCAAGCCACAGCTCAGCGAGACTCTTTCCTGGGCAGGAGGGAGGGTGGGTGTGTAGCAAGCACTGGAGGACCTTCACTGTGCTGTGGCCCCTTTGCCTTTTCCTCAGGTGCTCGGTGGCTGGCTGGGTGCTGCTGAGCCTTAGCCCCAGGCCAGATGGATGCCAATGTGGGCTGCAAATGCCCATCGGGAGCTCTCCCAGAGAATGGTCTCTGATGCAGCTGCTGCCATTGATCAGCCCTGACCAGCCAAAGCCGGTGAGTCCCGGACTGGGCCCCTCATCCTTCCTCCTTTGGGGGCAGGCAGACAGTCTACACAGACCCAGAACCCTCTCTCTAGGAGGCAATTCTGGCCACACCATCACCTCTCCTCCTGCAAGCCCTGGGACACACTGGCACACTCACTGGCCAGGCATCAGCCCTGCCGGTCCATGGGGCCCGCTGCTGTCCAGGAAGTGCCTAGTCCCTAAAGCTTCCATAAACAGCCATAAACAGCCCCAACATTGGCCATACACCATGTCCCTCTCTCCCTCCCACTTTCACCTTCATGCTTCTTGCTGGCTTCTTGCTGGCCATCCCTGTCTTTGCAGACCTGCATACAGGACATGATTCAGGACAACCGCAGCTGGACCTCCATCACATACAGCATCACTGTCAGGCCCTGGCTTTGTCAATCATGTGGATGAGTGTTGATGCGTGTTGGTTCCTCCAAGGACATCCAACCCACACAACACACTCACACTGGGCTGGGCTTGGACAGAGTCATGTGTCACCCTCCAGCCCCAGCACTTCCTTGGTAGGGACACTGCTGCCAAACAGTTCAGCACCCAATGTAATCCAGGCCCCCATCTCCATGCCCTCTAGCCACACCACACCTACCCACAACTCTGACACTCACCACACGTGAAAGCGGCTCGCTGCCCAAATGTGAACCTATGTAGCTCTTGGGCTTTGGCCCAATTGTCACATTTCCCCTCCTGTCTGGTCCTGGGTTCACCCACTGCCTCTCAGCCCTTGTGCCAGGGACCTAACAGCTTCTGCACTTTCTGTGTGCTTTCACCATTCATCATCAGGCTGGAGGTCACTTTAAGCAAACTCAAAGTGCTCACTTACAGCTGCAGGCTCCCGGTGTGAGTGTGTGTGTGTGTATGTGTGTGTGTGTGTGTGTGTGTGTGTGTGTGTGTGTGTTTGTGTATGTGTGGATTCCAGCTAGACTAGTGGTGTGCGAGTGGGAGAACATGTGTGTGCTGGGTGTGGGTGTATGTGTTCGAAAGACAGAGAAAGAGAGACAGAGAGAGAGAGAGAGAGAGCGAGACAAAGACAGAGACTGAGACAGAGAGACAGCGACAGAGACAGACAAACAGAGATAGAGACAGAGAGAGGGAACACATGCCTGCCTTTCCCACGCCTTCCTACGGCAGGGAGTTTGTTCTGAGTTCTAGCCCACCCCCAAGCCTCGAGCAGGTTGAATATAGCTTCTTTGAAAAACCAAACAACTCTGCGGTCTCCCCAGGCTGAAAACATTATGCCGGTCTGGAGCAGAGAGGATTTGTACAACCTATGGCAAATGTGCATGATGACACCGTCTTTGCAGGGCATTGAATACCGGGCACCGGCCCCTCTGCACAGCCAGGGATCTTTGGGACCAAGGGAGGCACTGTGCTCCAGTCAAGAGGCCCTGCCTGTGACCAGGTGAGCCTCATCCTGCAAGGCACTGGCTGCCACGGGCAAGCCACAGCTCATCCAGGCAATCACCCGGGCAGCTGGGAGGGTGGGTGTGGAGCAAGAACTGCCAGGACCCTCAGTCTGCTGTGGCCTCTTTGACTGCCGTTTCCTCCAGGTGCTTGGTGGCTGACTGTCACCCCTACCTCGGTTTGCTGAGCCGGAACTGGTTCCACAGCCACAGTCCGTGTAGACGGAAGGATGGGCTCCTGATGCCCATAGGGAGCTGTACCACAGGGTGCTCGTGCATGCAGCTGTCGCTGCCATTGCGTAGCCCTGTGGTGGTTCGCCCTGACCAGCCAAGGCCTGTGAGTCACCTACTGTGCCCTCGTCCTCCTTCCCCAGGGGCAGGCGGGAGGACTCCCCAGACCCAGAACCCTCTCTCTAGACTCGGAGGCAATCCTGGCCTCACCATCACCTCTCCTCCTACAAACCTTGTGGCACACTTACTCACTAACTGCCCAGCCAGCAGCCCTGCAAGGCGTGGGGCTTGGTGCTGTCTGGGGAGATGCTAGGGCCCAACGTTTCCAGGGGGCCACACCCAGCCTCAACAGTGGCCACTTGTCATGCCCTTGTCTTCCTCCCTGCCTCCCTTCTTTCCCTCCTTAAGCTTCTTGCTGGCCTCCTGACCATTCTTCCTCTCTTTTCAGACCTGCACCACATTGACTACATTGCCCCACCACATGGTGGCAAGGCCTGGCTTCACCCGGATATATTGTTCTCTCCTATGGAGATGCCAACTCCCAACCTCCCCTTCTGGTTGCATCATCTGGAGGCTACTGATGCAGAGGCTGCAGGTGAGGGACACTGGCCCCGGAGCTGTTCCTTCCAAGGAAGGGATAGCCTGTCCTACTTACACCCATGAGCCCAGGTGCCTGAGCGAGCGTGCATGCATGCAAGTGCACTCCCACAGTCACATGCAACTCAGGCTTGTACAAGGGCACAGGAGAGTGTGTTGTATATGGGGGCCAGATCTGGAGCACAGTGTGTGTGTATGGAGAGGAGGCCCGACATCTGGGAAAGACCCAGAACCATCCGTTGTTGGATGCCTTAGGGAGCTCCATCCACCTTGGGCCGCCTCAGGGGGCAGAGCTCGGTCTGCAAGGCAGCAGGCAGGGCTGTGTCCCGACTCCACCATGGGCTCTATACCTGCTCTGCTCCTCTTGCAGCTGCGGGGCCAGCTCCAGCCCAGCTGTGCTAACATCTGCTGACTGCGCTCCGCCAGTGCCACTGGCCAGACCAAAGCCAGCATGACCAATGCCTTCACCACAAACAAGCAGCCAAAGGCCTCTTCACACCACGCCACAACGAAGCCTTCACCTGGAGCAGCCCTTGCCACACCCCTACCTGCCCTGGTTATCACTAATCATCTCCCTTCAGTACCTAGACCCCCTGTTTATCTACTCTTATTTATTAAAGTTTATTGAAAAAGATCAAAAGGCACACAAGGTCCTCTCATGAAACAAACAAAGAGCGTTCCACTCCGTGGCTTCCAGTGGTTTCCCAGGTGGCCAAGCAGTTGGCACTGTCTACTAGGAAGCACATTCCTCAACCACTCCCCTTAACTGGACCTCCCCACTCCTCTGCTGCTGCTTCATGGCAGCCAAGGGACTTGTCAATCTGCCCTTGTCTTCATTCCTTACCTCCCTGGTGGCTCCTTATCTGCCCTCCGAGGAGTAGTAGTAGTAGTAGTAGTAGTAGTAGTAGTAGTAGTAGCAGGAGGAATAATAATAATAATAATAATAATAATAATAATAATAGTTATAGTAGTAGTGCTAGTAGGCCTAGTATTCTTAGTAGTTCTAATAGGCTCTGATTCAAGTCACAAGTCTCTGTGTCCCAACAGGAATTGAAAGGCAGAACAGAACTCACCAGACAAAAGAGAAAGCCTAGCAATCCTCCCAGGGTGGCATGGACTTTCAGAGGACAGGAGTGCAGAGGAGTGCACACACAAAGAAGGGCCTACTCCAGCCGCTGTCTGGTCCAATGTGGGGAGAACTTCCCTGGAGGGTACATGTTGGGAACGCCATTCCTTGGGCCCGAAGCACACAAAAGGCCTACCAGCAGCTGTCTTGTTCAGGGATCCATGAGGGGCAAAGAGAAAAGGAGAGCCCGTTGATCCAAAGGACATGAGGCCCTGGGTTCAATTCCTCAGCACCACATAACCAAAAAGGCAAAAAAGCCGGAAGTGGCGCTGTGGCTCAAGTGGTAGAGCGCTAGCCTTGAGCTGAAGAGCTGAGGGACAGCGCCCAGGCCCAGAGATCAGGCCCCACGACAGGAACCCCCCTCAAAAAAAAAATCAGAATTAGAGTAGAAACACAATGTCCCCTTGTATAGGGTCCTTCAGATTCCCAGGGAGATGTGGAGTGGAAAGCTTGTTTGGTCTCCTGGATGCACACCGGCCTGCCAGGTGGGAAGGGTGGTCACGCGCCCCTCAACCCCCAGACTCCCACCGTGACTGTGTGCTCATGAAGGCAAAAGGCCGTAAAGGGTCAAGAGGTCAGAGGGCGTGGGGCCTATGGGTTGGTGAGGTCAATGGGGACTGGGCATCGCTGAGTGGGGGGGTGGGGGAGGGCCTGTGATGTCACGTGACCTCACTTCCTTGGTGACCAACAGCCACAGAACTCAGAACCCCAGTTGCCCTCGACTGAGGAGACGGCATCTTCTTGCCTTCTCTTGCACAGAGGGAAAGGCGACTATGTTTAGCTGCTGTTGTCCATGGCTTAGAGGCCGTGGGAGACACCCTGAACGTGGCCACCACCCCGAACGTGGCCACGAGGCTCCTCGTGCACAGAGCGCTCCGCAGCGCCTGAGACAGTGGGCCAGATCACACGCCACGCCAACAAGAGTATTTGGCAGGCGGCGTTCACGCGTATCACACAGCCCACGGGATGTGTCGGGCCCTGAACGCCCCATGGCCCACGTACGGGCCGATCGTCACGGACCAGGCCTGGGCTCTGTCGGGCTACCCATGACCGCGGCACCGCTGCTCAGTCCTGGAGAGGTTCGGCGAGGCCAGCCCACCACTGTGAGTACCCTGAGCCCAGAGGATGCCCTGCCCCGTGGAGACCACATGGCTGTCCCATGGCCCGGTCCAGACAGTTGGGGCCACAGCTCTGATAGCCTCAATTCCACGGATGAACCACTGCCTCCACTCAGTCCGGGGGAGGTTCACCGCTCATGGGCTGGTCCAGACTATCAGGGCCACAGCTCTGACAGCTTCTCTTCCACCAAGGCGCCGCTTCCTCTGCTCAGCCCCGGGGAGGTTCGCCACAGCCAGCCTGCGACTAACACCGTGAGTGCCCTGATCAACTCCAAGTCCTTCCTCTTCTGCCCAGGCCCGGGTGTGACTGTGCTCAGGCCTGGGCAGCAGTGGGCCTCCATGGGGTCTGCACAGGGATGACTGATAACGCACAGGGGCCTGTCAGAACCAGAGCCCTCTCTCTTGGCACCTTGCCACGGGTGTCTAGGAGGGAAACATTCCTGAGCTGTCCCCACCCTCCTCTCATTTGCCCCGCTCCTGCCAGTGCCTAAGAGCCATCAACCCTGCAAGATCATGGGGCTCACTGCTGTCCAGGGAGGGCCGGGTCCCTAAGACTTCCACCCAGCCACAAACAGCCCCAACAGCGGCCACACACCACGTCCCTCCCTCCCTCCCATCCTCACCTTCACGCTTCTTGCTGACCCTGTGGCCTCCCCTGTCTTTGCAGGCCTCCTCACGGGACCTAGGCCAGGACAACACCCGCTGGACCAACGTCACGTACACCCGGACCATCAGGCGCAGGCGTTGGTCAGTCACCCGGGTGAGTGTGGATGTGTGTCCATTCCTCCAAGGACATCTAGCCCACACATCACACTCACACTGGGCCGCGCTTGGACAAAGTCATGCAGGGCTGTCTCTGCCAGCCCCACAAAGCAATAGCTCCCACTGCAGACCCTGTACTGCCTTGGCAGGGACAAACCACTGCCAAACAGTCCATCACCCAGTGTAATCCAGCTCCATGCCCCCTAGCCACACTTGCCAACCACTCTAACACTCACCACACGAGAAAGCGGCTGGCTGCCCACATGTGCACCTAGGCAGCTCTTGGGCTTTGGCTGCATTGCCATATGTCCCCTCCTGCCTACTCCTGGGCTCACCCACCACCTCTCAGCCCTTGTGCCAGGGACCTAACAGCTTCTGCACCTTCGGTAGGCTTTCCCTGCCCATCATCATGTGGGAGGCTTGCTTCGAGCAACTTAAAGGGCACACATACTATTGCAGGCTCCCAGTGTCCTGTGTGTGTGTGTGTGTGTGTGTGTGTGTGTGTGTGTGTGTGTGTGTGTGTGTGTGTGTGTGTGTGTGTGTGTGTGTGTGTATTCGAGTTAGCCTGTGTGTATGGGAGCAGGAGTGCATGTGTGTGCTGGTGTGCAGGTATATGTATGTGTTAGAGAGAGAAAGAGACACAGACAGAGACAGAGAGACAGAGGGAGGGACAGGGACAGGGACAGAGAAAAAACCCATGCCCGCTTTTCCCATGCCCTCCTAAGGCAGTGGGGTTTGTTCTGAGCTCCAGCTCTCCCCCAAGCCTCCAGCGGGGTTCTCCCATCTTTTTCGAAAATCCAAGCAATTCTGTATCTCCCTAGACTGAAAACGGGCTGCTGGTCCTGAGCCTGGAGGAAACTTCTTGGAGCTGGCAAATGAGGATTACTTCTTCCCAAGGGGTTGTGGACCCAACACCTGGGCTTCTGCAGAGCCGCGGCTCCTTGGCCCCCATGGAAGCACTGTGCTCCAGGCTAGAGGCTGTGAGTGTGACCAGGTGAGCATCATCCTGCAAGGCTCTGGCTGCCATGGGCAAGCCACAGCTCAGCGAGACTCTTTCCTGGGCAGGAGGGAGGGTGGGTGTGTAGCAAGCACTGGAGGACCTTCACTGTGCTGTGGCCCCTTTGCCTTTTCCTCAGGTGCTCGGTGGCTGGCTGGGTGCTGCTGAGCCTTAGCCCCAGGCCAGATGGATGCCAATGTGGGCTGCAAATGCCCATCGGGAGCTCTCCCAGAGAATGGTCTCTGATGCAGCTGCTGCCATTGATCAGCCCTGACCAGCCAAAGCCGGTGAGTCCCGGACTGGGCCCCTCATCCTTCCTCCTTTGGGGGCAGGCAGACAGTCTACACAGACCCAGAACCCTCTCTCTAGGAGGCAATTCTGGCCACACCATCACCTCTCCTCCTGCAAGCCCTGGGACACACTGGCACACTCACTGGCCAGGCATCAGCCCTGCCGGTCCATGGGGCCCGCTGCTGTCCAGGAAGTGCCTAGTCCCTAAAGCTTCCATAAACAGCCATAAACAGCCCCAACATTGGCCATACACCATGTCCCTCTCTCCCTCCCACTTTCACCTTCATGCTTCTTGCTGGCTTCTTGCTGGCCATCCCTGTCTTTGCAGACCTGCATACAGGACATGATTCAGGACAACCGCAGCTGGACCTCCATCACATACAGCATCACTGTCAGGCCCTGGCTTTGTCAATCATGTGGATGAGTGTTGATGCGTGTTGGTTCCTCCAAGGACATCCAACCCACACAACACACTCACACTGGGCTGGGCTTGGACAGAGTCATGTGTCACCCTCCAGCCCCAGCACTTCCTTGGTAGGGACACTGCTGCCAAACAGTTCAGCACCCAATGTAATCCAGGCCCCCATCTCCATGCCCTCTAGCCACACCACACCTACCCACAACTCTGACACTCACCACACGTGAAAGCGGCTCGCTGCCCAAATGTGAACCTATGTAGCTCTTGGGCTTTGGCCCAATTGTCACATTTCCCCTCCTGTCTGGTCCTGGGTTCACCCACTGCCTCTCAGCCCTTGTGCCAGGGACCTAACAGCTTCTGCACTTTCTGTGTGCTTTCACCATTCATCATCAGGCTGGAGGCTCACTTTAAGCAAACTCAAAGTGCTCACTTACAGCTGCAGGCTCCCGGTGTGAGTGTGTGTGTGTGTATGTGTGTGTGTGTGTGTGTGTGTGTGTGTGTCTGTGTGTGTGTGTGTTTGGTGTGTGTGTTTGTGTATGTGTGGATTCCAGCTAGACTAGTGGTGTGCGAGTGGGAGAACATGTGTGTGCTGGGTGTGGGTGTATGTGTTCGAAAGACAGAGAAAGAGAGACAGAGAGAGAGAGAGAGAGAGCGAGACAAAGACAGAGACTGAGACAGAGAGACAGCGACAGAGACAGACAAACAGAGATAGAGACAGAGAGAGGGAACACATGCCTGCCTTTCCCACGCCTTCCTACGGCAGGGAGTTTGTTCTGAGTTCTAGCCCACCCCCAAGCCTCGAGCAGGTTGATTATAGCTTCTTTGAAAAACCAAACAACTCTGCGGTCTCCCCAGGCTGAAAACATTATGCCGGTCTGGAGCAGAGAGGATTTGTACAACCTATGGCAAATGTGCATGATGACACCGTCTTTGCAGGGCATTGAATACCGGGCACCGGCCCCTCTGCACAGCCAGGGATCTTTGGGACCAAGGGAGGCACTGTGCTCCAGTCAAGAGGCCCTGCCTGTGACCAGGTGAGCCTCATCCTGCAAGGCACTGGCTGCCACGGGCAAGCCACAGCTCATCCAGGCTCTCACCCGGGCAGCTGGGAGGGTGGGTGTGGAGCAAGAACTGCCAGGACCCTCAGTCTGCTGTGGCCTCTTTGACTGCCGTTTCCTCCAGGTGCTTGGTGGCTGACTGTCACCCCTACCTCGGTTTGCTGAGCCGGAACTGGTTCCACAGCCACAGTCCGTGTAGACGGAAGGATGGGCTCCTGATGCCCATAGGGAGCTGTACCACAGGGTGCTCGTGCATGCAGCTGTCGCTGCCATTGCGTAGCCCTGTGGTGGTTCGCCCTGACCAGCCAAGGCCTGTGAGTCACCTACTGTGCCCTCGTCCTCCTTCCCCAGGGGCAGGCGGGAGGACTCCCCAGACCCAGAACCCTCTCTCTAGACTCGGAGGCAATCCTGGCCTCACCATCACCTCTCCTCCTACAAACCTTGTGGCACACTTACTCACTAACTGCCCAGCCAGCAGCCCTGCAAGGCGTGGGGCTTGGTGCTGTCTGGGGAGATGCTAGGGCCCAACGTTTCCAGGGGGCCACACCCAGCCTCAACAGTGGCCACTTGTCATGCCCTTGTCTTCCTCCCTGCCTCCCTTCTTTCCCTCCTTAAGCTTCTTGCTGGCCTCCTGACCATTCTTCCTCTCTTTTCAGACCTGCACCACATTGACTACATTGCCCCACCACATGGTGGCAAGGCCTGGCTTCACCCGGATATATTGTTCTCTCCTATGGAGATGCCAACTCCCAACCTCCCCTTCTGGTTGCATCATCTGGAGGCTACTGATGCAGAGGCTGCAGGTGAGGGACACTGGCCCCGGAGCTGTTCCTTCCAAGGAAGGGATAGCCTGTCCTACTTACACCCATGAGCCCAGGTGCCTGAGCGAGCGTGCATGCATGCAAGTGCACTCCCACAGTCACATGCAACTCAGGCTTGTACAAGGGCACAGGAGAGTGTGTTGTATATGGGGGCCAGATCTGGAGCACAGTGTGTGTGTATGGAGAGGAGGCCCGACATCTGGGAAAGACCCAGAACCATCCGTTGTTGGATGCCTTAGGGAGCTCCATCCACCTTGGGCCGCCTCAGGGGGCAGAGCTCGGTCTGCAAGGCAGCAGGCAGGGCTGTGTCCCGACTCCACCATGGGCTCTATACCTGCTCTGCTCCTCTTGCAGCTGCGGGGCCAGCTCCAGCCCAGCTGTGCTAACATCTGCTGACTGCGCTCCGCCAGTGCCACTGGCCAGACCAAAGCCAGCATGACCAATGCCTTCACCACAAACAAGCAGCCAAAGGCCTCTTCACACCACGCCACAACGAAGCCTTCACCTGGAGCAGCCCTTGCCACACCCCTACCTGCCCTGGTTATCACTAATCATCTCCCTTCAGTACCTAGACCCCCTGTTTATCTACTCTTATTTATTAAAGTTTATTGAAAAAGATCAAAAGGCACACAAGGTCCTCTCATGAAACAAACAAAGAGCGTTCCACTCCGTGGCTTCCAGTGGTTTCCCAGGTGGCCAAGCAGTTGGCACTGTCTACTAGGAAGCACATTCCTCAACCACTCCCCTTAACTGGACCTCCCCACTCCTCTGCTGCTGCTTCATGGCAGCCAAGGGACTTGTCAATCTGCCCTTGTCTTCATTCCTTACCTCCCTGGTGGCTCCTTATCTGCCCTCCGAGGAGTAGTAGTAGTAGTAGTAGTAGTAGTAGTAGTAGTAGTAGCAGGAGGAATAATAATAATAATAATAATAATAATAATAATAATAGTTATAGTAGTAGTGCTAGTAGGCCTAGTATTCTTAGTAGTTCTAATAGGCTCTGATTCAAGTCACAAGTCTCTGTGTCCCAACAGGAATTGAAAGGCAGAACAGAACTCACCAGACAAAAGAGAAAGCCTAGCAATCCTCCCAGGGTGGCATGGACTTTCAGAGGACAGGAGTGCAGAGGAGTGCACACACAAAGAAGGGCCTACTCCAGCCGCTGTCTGGTCCAATGTGGGGAGAACTTCCCTGGAGGGTACATGTTGGGAACGCCATTCCTTGGGCCCGAAGCACACAAAAGGCCTACCAGCAGCTGTCTTGTTCAGGGATCCATGAGGGGCAAAGAGAAAAGGAGAGCCCGTTGATCCAAAGGACATGAGGCCCTGGGTTCAATTCCTCAGCACCACATAACCAAAAAGGCAAAAAAGCCGGAAGTGGCGCTGTGGCTCAAGTGGTAGAGCGCTAGCCTTGAGCTGAAGAGCTGAGGGACAGCGCCCAGGCCCCACGACAGGAATCCCCCTCAAAAAAAAAATCAGAATTAGAGTAGAAACACAATGTCCCCTTGTATAGGGTCCTTCAGATTCCCAGGGAGATGTGGAGTGGAAAGCTTGTTTGGTCTCCTGGATGCACACCGGCCTGCCAGGTGGGAAGGGTGGTCACGCGCCCCTCAACCCCCAGACTCCCACCGTGACTGTGTGCTCATGAAGGCAAAAGGCCGTAAAGGGTCAAGAGGTCAGAGGGCGTGGGGCCTATGGGTTGGTGAGGTCAATGGGGACTGGGCATCGCTGAGTGGGGGGGTGGGGGAGGGCCTGTGATGTCACGTGACCTCACTTCCTTGGTGACCAACAGCCACAGAACTCAGAACCCCAGTTGCCCTCGACTGAGGAGACGGCATCTTCTTGCCTTCTCTTGCACAGAGGGAAAGGCGACTATGTTTAGCTGCTGTTGTCCATGGCTTAGAGGCCGTGGGAGACACCCTGAACGTGGCCACCACCCCGAACGTGGCCACGAGGCTCCTCGTGCTCAGAGCGCTCCGCAGCGCCTGAGACAGTGGGCCAGATCACACGCCACGCCAACAAGAGTATTTGGCAGGCGGCGTTCACGCGTATCACACAGCCCACGGGATGTGTCGGGCCCTGAACGCCCCATGGCCCACGTACGGGCCGATCGTCACGGACCAGGCCTGGGCTCTGTCGGGCTACCCATGACCGCGGCACCGCTGCTCAGTCCTGGAGAGGTTCGGCGAGGCCAGCCCACCACTGTGAGTACCCTGAGCCCAGAGGATGCCCTGCCCCGTGGAGACCACATGGCTGTCCCATGGCCCGGTCCAGACAGTTGGGGCCACAGCTCTGATAGCCTCAATTCCACGGATGAACCACTGCCTCCACTCAGTCCGGGGGAGGTTCACCGCTCATGGGCTGGTCCAGACTATCAGGGCCACAGCTCTGACAGCTTCTCTTCCACCAAGGCGCCGCTTCCTCTGCTCAGCCCCGGGGAGGTTCGCCACAGCCAGCCTGCGACTAACACCGTGAGTGCCCTGATCAACTCCAAGTCCTTCCTCTTCTGCCCAGGCCCGGGTGTGACTGTGCTCAGGCCTGGGCAGCAGTGGGCCTCCATGGGGTCTGCACAGGGATGACTGATAACACACAGGGGCCTGTCAGAACCAGAGCCCTCTCTCTTGGCACCTTGCCACGGGTGTCTAGGAGGGAAACATTCCTGAGCTGTCCCCACCCTCCTCTCATTTGCCCCGCTCCTGCCAGTGCCTAAGAGCCATCAACCCTGCAAGATCATGGGGCTCACTGCTGTCCAGGGAGGGCCGGGTCCCTAAGACTTCCACCCAGCCACAAACAGCCCCAACAGCGGCCACACACCACGTCCCTCCCTCCCTCCCATCCTCACCTTCACGCTTCTTGCTGACCCTGTGGCCTCCCCTGTCTTTGCAGGCCTCCTCACGGGACCTAGGCCAGGACAACACCCGCTGGACCAACGTCACGTACACCCGGACCATCAGGCGCAGGCGTTGGTCAGTCACCCGGGTGAGTGTGGATGTGTGTCCATTCCTCCAAGGACATCTAGCCCACACATCACACTCACACTGGGCCGCGCTTGGACAAAGTCATGCAGGGCTGTCTCTGCCAGCCCCACAAAGCAATAGCTCCCACTGCAGACCCTGTACTGCCTTGGCAGGGACAAACCACTGCCAAACAGTCCATCACCCAGTGTAATCCAGCTCCATGCCCCCTAGCCACACTTGCCAACCACTCTAACACTCACCACACGAGAAAGCGGCTGGCTGCCCACATGTGCACCTAGGCAGCTCTTGGGCTTTGGCTGCATTGCCACATGTCCCCTCCTGCCTACTCCTGGGCTCACCCACCACCTCTCAGCCCTTGTGCCAGGGACCTAACAGCTTCTGCACCTTCGGTAGGCTTTCCCTGCCCATCATCATGTGGGAGGCTTGCTTCGAGCAACTTAAAGGGCACACATACTATTGCAGGCTCCCAGTGTCCTGTGTGTGTGTGTGTGTGTGTGTGTGTGTGTGTGTGTGTGTGTGTGTGTGTGTGTGTTTGTGTGTGTGTGTGTGTGTGTGTGTGTATTCGAGTTAGCCTGTGTGTATGGGAGCAGGAGTGCATGTGTGTGCTGGTGTGCAGGTATATGTATGTGTTAGAGAGAGAAAGAGACACAGACAGAGACAGAGAGACAGAGGGAGGGACAGGGACAGGGACAGAGAAAAAACCCATGCCCGCTTTTCCCATGCCCTCCTAAGGCAGTGGGGTTTGTTCTGAGCTCCAGCTCTCCCCCAAGCCTCCAGCGGGGTTCTCCCGTCTTTTTCGAAAATCCAAGCAATTCTGTATCTCCCTAGACTGAAAACGGGCTGCTGGTCCTGAGCCTGGAGGAAACTTCTTGGAGCTGGCAAATGAGGATTACTTCTTCCCAGGGGGTTGTGGACCCAACACCTGGGCTTCTGCAGAGCCGCGGCTCCTTGGCCCCCATGGAAGCACTGTGCTCCAGGCTAGAGGCTGTGAGTGTGACCAGGTGAGCATCATCCTGCAAGGCTCTGGCTGCCATGGGCAAGCCACAGCTCAGCGAGACTCTTTCCTGGGCAGGAGGGAGGGTGGGTGTGTAGCAAGCACTGGAGGACCTTCACTGTGCTGTGGCCCCTTTGCCTTTTCCTCAGGTGCTCGGTGGCTGGCTGGGTGCTGCTGAGCCTTAGCCCCAGGCCAGATGGATGCCAATGTGGGCTGCAAATGCCCATCGGGAGCTCTCCCAGAGAATGGTCTCTGATGCAGCTGCTGCCATTGATCAGCCCTGACCAGCCAAAGCCGGTGAGTCCCGGACTGGGCCCCTCATCCTTCCTCCTTTGGGGGCAGGCAGACAGTCTACACAGACCCAGAACCCTCTCTCTAGGAGGCAATTCTGGCCACACCATCACCTCTCCTCCTGCAAGCCCTGGGACACACTGGCACACTCACTGGCCAGGCATCAGCCCTGCCGGTCCATGGGGCCCGCTGCTGTCCAGGAAGTGCCTAGTCCCTAAAGCTTCCATAAACAGCCATAAACAGCCCCAACATTGGCCATACACCATGTCCCTCTCTCCCTCCCACTTTCACCTTCATGCTTCTTGCTGGCTTCTTGCTGGCCATCCCTGTCTTTGCAGACCTGCATACAGGACATGATTCAGGACAACCGCAGCTGGACCTCCATCACATACAGCATCACTGTCAGGCCCTGGCTTTGTCAATCATGTGGATGAGTGTTGATGCGTGTTGGTTCCTCCAAGGACATCCAACCCACACAACACACTCACACTGGGCTGGGCTTGGACAGAGTCATGTGTCACCCTCCAGCCCCAGCACTTCCTTGGTAGGGACACTGCTGCCAAACAGTTCAGCACCCAATGTAATCCAGGCCCCCATCTCCATGCCCTCTAGCCACACCACACCTACCCACAACTCTGACACTCACCACACGTGAAAGCGGCTCGCTGCCCAAATGTGAACCTATGTAGCTCTTGGGCTTTGGCCCAATTGTCACATTTCCCCTCCTGTCTGGTCCTGGGTTCACCCACTGCCTCTCAGCCCTTGTGCCAGGGACCTAACAGCTTCTGCACTTTCTGTGTGCTTTCACCATTCATCATCAGGCTGGAGGCTCACTTTAAGCAAACTCAAAGTGCTCACTTACAGCTGCAGGCTCCCGGTGTGAGTGTGTGTGTGTGTATGTGTGTGTGTGTGTGTGTGTGTGTGTGTGTGTGTGTGTGTTTGTGTATGTGTGGATTCCAGCTAGACTAGTGGTGTGCGAGTGGGAGAACATGTGTGTGCTGGGTGTGGGTGTATGTGTTCGAAAGACAGAGAAAGAGAGACAGAGAGAGAGAGAGAGAGCGAGACAAAGACAGAGACTGAGACAGAGAGACAGTGACAGAGACAGACAAACAGAGATAGAGACAGAGAGAGGGAACACATGCCTGCCTTTCCCACGCCTTCCTACGGCAGGGAGTTTGTTCTGAGTTCTAGCCCACCCCCAAGCCTCGAGCAGGTTGATTATAGCTTCTTTGAAAAACCAAACAACTCTGCGGTCTCCCCAGGCTGAAAACATTATGCCGGTCTGGAGCAGAGAGGATTTGTACAACCTATGGCAAATGTGCATGATGACACCGTCTTTGCAGGGCATTGAATACCGGGCACCGGCCCCTCTGCACAGCCAGGGATCTTTGGGACCAAGGGAGGCACTGTGCTCCAGTCAAGAGGCCCTGCCTGTGACCAGGTGAGCCTCATCCTGCAAGGCACTGGCTGCCACGGGCAAGCCACAGCTCATCCAGGCTCTCACCCGGGCAGCTGGGAGGGTGGGTGTGGAGCAAGAACTGCCAGGACCCTCAGTCTGCTGTGGCCTCTTTGACTGCCGTTTCCTCCAGGTGCTTGGTGGCTGACTGTCACCCCTACCTCGGTTTGCTGAGCCGGAACTGGTTCCACAGCCACAGTCCGTGTAGACGGAAGGATGGGCTCCTGATGCCCATAGGGAGCTGTACCACAGGGTGCTCGTGCATGCAGCTGTCGCTGCCATTGCGTAGCCCTGTGGTGGTTCGCCCTGACCAGCCAAGGCCTGTGAGTCACCTACTGTGCCCTCGTCCTCCTTCCCCAGGGGCAGGCGGGAGGACTCCCCAGACCCAGAACCCTCTCTCTAGACTCGGAGGCAATCCTGGCCTCACCATCACCTCTCCTCCTACAAACCTTGTGGCACACTTACTCACTAACTGCCCAGCCAGCAGCCCTGCAAGGCGTGGGGCTTGGTGCTGTCTGGGGAGATGCTAGGGCCCAACGTTTCCAGGGGGCCACACCCAGCCTCAACAGTGGCCACTTGTCATGCCCTTGTCTTCCTCCCTGCCTCCCTTCTTTCCCTCCTTAAGCTTCTTGCTGGCCTCCTGACCATTCTTCCTCTCTTTTCAGACCTGCACCACATTGACTACATTGCCCCACCACATGGTGGCAAGGCCTGGCTTCACCCGGATATATTGTTCTCTCCTATGGAGATGCCAACTCCCAACCTCCCCTTCTGGTTGCATCATCTGGAGGCTACTGATGCAGAGGCTGCAGGTGAGGGACACTGGCCCCGGAGCTGTTCCTTCCAAGGAAGGGATAGCCTGTCCTACTTACACCCATGAGCCCAGGTGCCTGAGCGAGCGTGCATGCATGCAAGTGCACTCCCACAGTCACATGCAACTCAGGCTTGTACAAGGGCACAGGAGAGTGTGTTGTATATGGGGGCCAGATCTGGAGCACAGTGTGTGTGTATGGAGAGGAGGCCCGACATCTGGGAAAGACCCAGAACCATCCGTTGTTGGATGCCTTAGGGAGCTCCATCCACCTTGGGCCGCCTCAGGGGGCAGAGCTCGGTCTGCAAGGCAGCAGGCAGGGCTGTGTCCCGACTCCACCATGGGCTCTATACCTGCTCTGCTCCTCTTGCAGCTGCGGGGCCAGCTCCAGCCCAGCTGTGCTAACATCTGCTGACTGCGCTCCGCCAGTGCCACTGGCCAGACCAAAGCCAGCATGACCAATGCCTTCACCACAAACAAGCAGCCAAAGGCCTCTTCACACCACGCCACAACGAAGCCTTCACCTGGAGCAGCCCTTGCCACACCCCTACCTGCCCTGGTTATCACTAATCATCTCCCTTCAGTACCTAGACCCCCTGTTTATCTACTCTTATTTATTAAAGTTTATTGAAAAAGATCAAAAGGCACACAAGGTCCTCTCATGAAACAAACAAAGAGCGTTCCACTCCGTGGCTTCCAGTGGTTTCCCAGGTGGCCAAGCAGTTGGCACTGTCTACTAGGAAGCACATTCCTCAACCACTCCCCTTAACTGGACCTCCCCACTCCTCTGCTGCTGCTTCATGGCAGCCAAGGGACTTGTCAATCTGCCCTTGTCTTCATTCCTTACCTCCCTGGTGGCTCCTTATCTGCCCTCCGAGGAGTAGTAGTAGTAGTAGTAGTAGTAGTAGTAGTAGTAGTAGCAGGAGGAATAATAATAATAATAATAATAATAATAATAATAATAGTTATAGTAGTAGTGCTAGTAGGCCTAGTATTCTTAGTAGTTCTAATAGGCTCTGATTCAAGTCACAAGTCTCTGTGTCCCAACAGGAATTGAAAGGCAGAACAGAACTCACCAGACAAAAGAGAAAGCCTAGCAATCCTCCCAGGGTGGCATGGACTTTCAGAGGACAGGAGTGCAGAGGAGTGCACACACAAAGAAGGGCCTACTCCAGCCGCTGTCTGGTCCAATGTGGGGAGAACTTCCCTGGAGGGTACATGTTGGGAACGCCATTCCTTGGGCCCGAAGCACACAAAAGGCCTACCAGCAGCTGTCTTGTTCAGGGATCCATGAGGGGCAAAGAGAAAAGGAGAGCCCGTTGATCCAAAGGACATGAGGCCCTGGGTTCAATTCCTCAGCACCACATAACCAAAAAGGCAAAAAAGCCGGAAGTGGCGCTGTGGCTCAAGTGGTAGAGCGCTAGCCTTGAGCTGAAGAGCTGAGGGACAGCGCCCAGGCCCCACGACAGGAATCCCCCTCAAAAAAAAAATCAGAATTAGAGTAGAAACACAATGTCCCCTTGTATAGGGTCCTTCAGATTCCCAGGGAGATGTGGAGTGGAAAGCTTGTTTGGTCTCCTGGATGCACACCGGCCTGCCAGGTGGGAAGGGTGGTCACGCGCCCCTCAACCCCCAGACTCCCACCGTGACTGTGTGCTCATGAAGGCAAAAGGCCGTAAAGGGTCAAGAGGTCAGAGGGCGTGGGGCCTATGGGTTGGTGAGGTCAATGGGGACTGGGCATCGCTGAGTGGGGGGGTGGGGGAGGGCCTGTGATGTCACGTGACCTCACTTCCTTGGTGACCAACAGCCACAGAACTCAGAACCCCAGTTGCCCTCGACTGAGGAGACGGCATCTTCTTGCCTTCTCTTGCACAGAGGGAAAGGCGACTATGTTTAGCTGCTGTTGTCCATGGCTTAGAGGCCGTGGGAGACACCCTGAACGTGGCCACCACCCCGAACGTGGCCACGAGGCTCCTCGTGCTCAGAGCGCTCCGCAGCGCCTGAGACAGTGGGCCAGATCACACGCCACGCCAACAAGAGTATTTGGCAGGCGGCGTTCACGCGTATCACACAGCCCACGGGATGTGTCGGGCCCTGAACGCCCCATGGCCCACGTACGGGCCGATCGTCACGGACCAGGCCTGGGCTCTGTCGGGCTACCCATGACCGCGGCACCGCTGCTCAGTCCTGGAGAGGTTCGGCGAGGCCAGCCCACCACTGTGAGTACCCTGAGCCCAGAGGATGCCCTGCCCCGTGGAGACCACATGGCTGTCCCATGGCCCGGTCCAGACAGTTGGGGCCACAGCTCTGATAGCCTCAATTCCACGGATGAACCACTGCCTCCACTCAGTCCGGGGGAGGTTCACCGCTCATGGGCTGGTCCAGACTATCAGGGCCACAGCTCTGACAGCTTCTCTTCCACCAAGGCGCCGCTTCCTCTGCTCAGCCCCGGGGAGGTTCGCCACAGCCAGCCTGCGACTAACACCGTGAGTGCCCTGATCAACTCCAAGTCCTTCCTCTTCTGCCCAGGCCCGGGTGTGACTGTGCTCAGGCCTGGGCAGCAGTGGGCCTCCATGGGGTCTGCACAGGGATGACTGATAACACACAGGGGCCTGTCAGAACCAGAGCCCTCTCTCTTGGCACCTTGCCACGGGTGTCTAGGAGGGAAACATTCCTGAGCTGTCCCCACCCTCCTCTCATTTGCCCCGCTCCTGCCAGTGCCTAAGAGCCATCAACCCTGCAAGATCATGGGGCTCACTGCTGTCCAGGGAGGGCCGGGTCCCTAAGACTTCCACCCAGCCACAAACAGCCCCAACAGCGGCCACACACCACGTCCCTCCCTCCCTCCCATCCTCACCTTCACGCTTCTTGCTGACCCTGTGGCCTCCCCTGTCTTTGCAGGCCTCCTCACGGGACCTAGGCCAGGACAACACCCGCTGGACCAACGTCACGTACACCCGGACCATCAGGCGCAGGCGTTGGTCAGTCACCCGGGTGAGTGTGGATGTGTGTCCATTCCTCCAAGGACATCTAGCCCACACATCACACTCACACTGGGCCGCGCTTGGACAAAGTCATGCAGGGCTGTCTCTGCCAGCCCCACAAAGCAATAGCTCCCACTGCAGACCCTGTACTGCCTTGGCAGGGACAAACCACTGCCAAACAGTCCATCACCCAGTGTAATCCAGCTCCATGCCCCCTAGCCACACTTGCCAACCACTCTAACACTCACCACACGAGAAAGCGGCTGGCTGCCCACATGTGCACCTAGGCAGCTCTTGGGCTTTGGCTGCATTGCCACATGTCCCCTCCTGCCTACTCCTGGGCTCACCCACCACCTCTCAGCCCTTGTGCCAGGGACCTAACAGCTTCTGCACCTTCGGTAGGCTTTCCCTGCCCATCATCATGTGGGAGGCTTGCTTCGAGCAACTTAAAGGGCACACATACTATTGCAGGCTCCCAGTGTCCTGTGTGTGTGTGTGTGTGTGTGTGTGTGTGTGTGTGTGTGTGTGTGTGTGTGTGTGTTTGTGTGTGTGTGTGTGTGTGTGTATTCGAGTTAGCCTGTGTGTATGGGAGCAGGAGTGCATGTGTGTGCTGGTGTGCAGGTATATGTATGTGTTAGAGAGAGAAAGAGACACAGACAGAGACAGAGAGACAGAGGGAGGGACAGGGACAGGGACAGAGAAAAAACCCATGCCCGCTTTTCCCATGCCCTCCTAAGGCAGTGGGGTTTGTTCTGAGCTCCAGCTCTCCCCCAAGCCTCCAGCGGGGTTCTCCCGTCTTTTTCGAAAATCCAAGCAATTCTGTATCTCCCTAGACTGAAAACGGGCTGCTGGTCCTGAGCCTGGAGGAAACTTCTTGGAGCTGGCAAATGAGGATTACTTCTTCCCAGGGGGTTGTGGACCCAACACCTGGGCTTCTGCAGAGCCGCGGCTCCTTGGCCCCCATGGAAGCACTGTGCTCCAGGCTAGAGGCTGTGAGTGTGACCAGGTGAGCATCATCCTGCAAGGCTCTGGCTGCCATGGGCAAGCCACAGCTCAGCGAGACTCTTTCCTGGGCAGGAGGGAGGGTGGGTGTGTAGCAAGCACTGGAGGACCTTCACTGTGCTGTGGCCCCTTTGCCTTTTCCTCAGGTGCTCGGTGGCTGGCTGGGTGCTGCTGAGCCTTAGCCCCAGGCCAGATGGATGCCAATGTGGGCTGCAAATGCCCATCGGGAGCTCTCCCAGAGAATGGTCTCTGATGCAGCTGCTGCCATTGATCAGCCCTGACCAGCCAAAGCCGGTGAGTCCCGGACTGGGCCCCTCATCCTTCCTCCTTTGGGGGCAGGCAGACAGTCTACACAGACCCAGAACCCTCTCTCTAGGAGGCAATTCTGGCCACACCATCACCTCTCCTCCTGCAAGCCCTGGGACACACTGGCACACTCACTGGCCAGGCATCAGCCCTGCCGGTCCATGGGGCCCGCTGCTGTCCAGGAAGTGCCTAGTCCCTAAAGCTTCCATAAACAGCCATAAACAGCCCCAACATTGGCCATACACCATGTCCCTCTCTCCCTCCCACTTTCACCTTCATGCTTCTTGCTGGCTTCTTGCTGGCCATCCCTGTCTTTGCAGACCTGCATACAGGACATGATTCAGGACAACCGCAGCTGGACCTCCATCACATACAGCATCACTGTCAGGCCCTGGCTTTGTCAATCATGTGGATGAGTGTTGATGCGTGTTGGTTCCTCCAAGGACATCCAACCCACACAACACACTCACACTGGGCTGGGCTTGGACAGAGTCATGTGTCACCCTCCAGCCCCAGCACTTCCTTGGTAGGGACACTGCTGCCAAACAGTTCAGCACCCAATGTAATCCAGGCCCCCATCTCCATGCCCTCTAGCCACACCACACCTACCCACAACTCTGACACTCACCACACGTGAAAGCGGCTCGCTGCCCAAATGTGAACCTATGTAGCTCTTGGGCTTTGGCCCAATTGTCACATTTCCCCTCCTGTCTGGTCCTGGGTTCACCCACTGCCTCTCAGCCCTTGTGCCAGGGACCTAACAGCTTCTGCACTTTCTGTGTGCTTTCACCATTCATCATCAGGCTGGAGGCTCACTTTAAGCAAACTCAAAGTGCTCACTTACAGCTGCAGGCTCCCGGTGTGAGTGTGTGTGTGTGTATGTGTGTGTGTGTGTGTGTGTGTGTGTGTGTGTGTGTGTGTTTGTGTATGTGTGGATTCCAGCTAGACTAGTGGTGTGCGAGTGGGAGAACATGTGTGTGCTGGGTGTGGGTGTATGTGTTCGAAAGACAGAGAAAGAGAGACAGAGAGAGAGAGAGAGAGCGAGACAAAGACAGAGACTGAGACAGAGAGACAGTGACAGAGACAGACAAACAGAGATAGAGACAGAGAGAGGGAACACATGCCTGCCTTTCCCACGCCTTCCTACGGCAGGGAGTTTGTTCTGAGTTCTAGCCCACCCCCAAGCCTCGAGCAGGTTGATTATAGCTTCTTTGAAAAACCAAACAACTCTGCGGTCTCCCCAGGCTGAAAACATTATGCCGGTCTGGAGCAGAGAGGATTTGTACAACCTATGGCAAATGTGCATGATGACACCGTCTTTGCAGGGCATTGAATACCGGGCACCGGCCCCTCTGCACAGCCAGGGATCTTTGGGACCAAGGGAGGCACTGTGCTCCAGTCAAGAGGCCCTGCCTGTGACCAGGTGAGCCTCATCCTGCAAGGCACTGGCTGCCACGGGCAAGCCACAGCTCATCCAGGCTCTCACCCGGGCAGCTGGGAGGGTGGGTGTGGAGCAAGAACTGCCAGGACCCTCAGTCTGCTGTGGCCTCTTTGACTGCCGTTTCCTCCAGGTGCTTGGTGGCTGACTGTCACCCCTACCTCGGTTTGCTGAGCCGGAACTGGTTCCACAGCCACAGTCCGTGTAGACGGAAGGATGGGCTCCTGATGCCCATAGGGAGCTGTACCACAGGGTGCTCGTGCATGCAGCTGTCGCTGCCATTGCGTAGCCCTGTGGTGGTTCGCCCTGACCAGCCAAGGCCTGTGAGTCACCTACTGTGCCCTCGTCCTCCTTCCCCAGGGGCAGGCGGGAGGACTCCCCAGACCCAGAACCCTCTCTCTAGACTCGGAGGCAATCCTGGCCTCACCATCACCTCTCCTCCTACAAACCTTGTGGCACACTTACTCACTAACTGCCCAGCCAGCAGCCCTGCAAGGCGTGGGGCTTGGTGCTGTCTGGGGAGATGCTAGGGCCCAACGTTTCCAGGGGGCCACACCCAGCCTCAACAGTGGCCACTTGTCATGCCCTTGTCTTCCTCCCTGCCTCCCTTCTTTCCCTCCTTAAGCTTCTTGCTGGCCTCCTGACCATTCTTCCTCTCTTTTCAGACCTGCACCACATTGACTACATTGCCCCACCACATGGTGGCAAGGCCTGGCTTCACCCGGATATATTGTTCTCTCCTATGGAGATGCCAACTCCCAACCTCCCCTTCTGGTTGCATCATCTGGAGGCTACTGATGCAGAGGCTGCAGGTGAGGGACACTGGCCCCGGAGCTGTTCCTTCCAAGGAAGGGATAGCCTGTCCTACTTACACCCATGAGCCCAGGTGCCTGAGCGAGCGTGCATGCATGCAAGTGCACTCCCACAGTCACATGCAACTCAGGCTTGTACAAGGGCACAGGAGAGTGTGTTGTATATGGGGGCCAGATCTGGAGCACAGTGTGTGTGTATGGAGAGGAGGCCCGACATCTGGGAAAGACCCAGAACCATCCGTTGTTGGATGCCTTAGGGAGCTCCATCCACCTTGGGCCGCCTCAGGGGGCAGAGCTCGGTCTGCAAGGCAGCAGGCAGGGCTGTGTCCCGACTCCACCATGGGCTCTATACCTGCTCTGCTCCTCTTGCAGCTGCGGGGCCAGCTCCAGCCCAGCTGTGCTAACATCTGCTGACTGCGCTCCGCCAGTGCCACTGGCCAGACCAAAGCCAGCATGACCAATGCCTTCACCACAAACAAGCAGCCAAAGGCCTCTTCACACCACGCCACAACGAAGCCTTCACCTGGAGCAGCCCTTGCCACACCCCTACCTGCCCTGGTTATCACTAATCATCTCCCTTCAGTACCTAGACCCCCTGTTTATCTACTCTTATTTATTAAAGTTTATTGAAAAAGATCAAAAGGCACACAAGGTCCTCTCATGAAACAAACAAAGAGCGTTCCACTCCGTGGCTTCCAGTGGTTTCCCAGGTGGCCAAGCAGTTGGCACTGTCTACTAGGAAGCACATTCCTCAACCACTCCCCTTAACTGGACCTCCCCACTCCTCTGCTGCTGCTTCATGGCAGCCAAGGGACTTGTCAATCTGCCCTTGTCTTCATTCCTTACCTCCCTGGTGGCTCCTTATCTGCCCTCCGAGGAGTAGTAGTAGTAGTAGTAGTAGTAGTAGTAGTAGTAGCAGGAGGAATAATAATAATAATAATAATAATAATAATAATAGTTATAGTAGTAGTGCTAGTAGGCCTAGTATTCTTAGTAGTTCTAATAGGCTCTGATTCAAGTCACAAGTCTCTGTGTCCCAACAGGAATTGAAAGGCAGAACAGAACTCACCAGACAAAAGAGAAAGCCTAGCAATCCTCCCAGGGTGGCATGGACTTTCAGAGGACAGGAGTGCAGAGGAGTGCACACACAAAGAAGGGCCTACTCCAGCCGCTGTCTGGTCCAATGTGGGGAGAACTTCCCTGGAGGGTACATGTTGGGAACGCCATTCCTTGGGCCCGAAGCACACAAAAGGCCTACCAGCAGCTGTCTTGTTCAGGGATCCATGAGGGGCAAAGAGAAAAGGAGAGCCCGTTGATCCAAAGGACATGAGGCCCTGGGTTCAATTCCTCAGCACCACATAACCAAAAAGGCAAAAAAGCCGGAAGTGGCGCTGTGGCTCAAGTGGTAGAGCGCTAGCCTTGAGCTGAAGAGCTGAGGGACAGCGCCCAGGCCCAGAGATCAGGCCCCACGACAGGAACCCCCCTCAAAAAAAAAATCAGAATTAGAGTAGAAACACAATGTCCCCTTGTATAGGGTCCTTCAGATTCCCAGGGAGATGTGGAGTGGAAAGCTTGTTTGGTCTCCTGGATGCACACCGGCCTGCCAGGTGGGAAGGGTGGTCACGCGCCCCTCAACCCCCAGACTCCCACCGTGACTGTGTGCTCATGAAGGCAAAAGGCCGTAAAGGGTCAAGAGGTCAGAGGGCGTGGGGCCTATGGGTTGGTGAGGTCAATGGGGACTGGGCATCGCTGAGTGGGGGGGTGGGGGAGGGCCTGTGATGTCACGTGACCTCACTTCCTTGGTGACCAACAGCCACAGAACTCAGAACCCCAGTTGCCCTCGACTGAGGAGACGGCATCTTCTTGCCTTCTCTTGCACAGAGGGAAAGGCGACTATGTTTAGCTGCTGTTGTCCATGGCTTAGAGGCCGTGGGAGACACCCTGAACGTGGCCACCACCCCGAACGTGGCCACGAGGCTCCTCGTGCTCAGAGCGCTCCGCAGCGCCTGAGACAGTGGGCCAGATCACACGCCACGCCAACAAGAGTATTTGGCAGGCGGCGTTCACGCGTATCACACAGCCCACGGGATGTGTCGGGCCCTGAACGCCCCATGGCCCACGTACGGGCCGATCGTCACGGACCAGGCCTGGGCTCTGTCGGGCTACCCATGACCGCGGCACCGCTGCTCAGTCCTGGAGAGGTTCGGCGAGGCCAGCCCACCACTGTGAGTACCCTGAGCCCAGAGGATGCCCTGCCCCGTGGAGACCACATGGCTGTCCCATGGGCCGGTCCAGACAGTTGGGGCCACAGCTCTGATAGCCTCAATTCCACGGATGAACCACTGCCTCCACTCAGTCCGGGGGAGGTTCACCGCTCATGGGCTGGTCCAGACTATCAGGGCCACAGCTCTGACAGCTTCTCTTCCACCAAGGCGCCGCTTCCTCTGCTCAGCCCCGGGGAGGTTCGCCACAGCCAGCCTGCGACTAACACCGTGAGTGCCCTGATCAACTCCAAGTCCTTCCTCTTCTGCCCAGGCCCGGGTGTGACTGTGCTCAGGCCTGGGCAGCAGTGGGCCTCCATGGGGTCTGCACAGGGATGACTGATAACGCACAGGGGCCTGTCAGAACCAGAGCCCTCTCTCTTGGCACCTTGCCACGGGTGTCTAGGAGGGAAACATTCCTGAGCTGTCCCCACCCTCCTCTCATTTGCCCCGCTCCTGCCAGTGCCTAAGAGCCATCAACCCTGCAAGATCATGGGGCTCACTGCTGTCCAGGGAGGGCCGGGTCCCTAAGACTTCCACCCAGCCACAAACAGCCCCAACAGCGGCCACACACCACGTCCCTCCCTCCCTCCCATCCTCACCTTCACGCTTCTTGCTGACCCTGTGGCCTCCCCTGTCTTTGCAGGCCTCCTCACGGGACCTAGGCCAGGACAACACCCGCTGGACCAACGTCACGTACACCCGGACCATCAGGCGCAGGCGTTGGTCAGTCACCCGGGTGAGTGTGGATGTGTGTCCATTCCTCCAAGGACATCTAGCCCACACATCACACTCACACTGGGCCGCGCTTGGACAAAGTCATGCAGGGCTGTCTCTGCCAGCCCCACAAAGCAATAGCTCCCACTGCAGACCCTGTACTGCCTTGGCAGGGACAAACCACTGCCAAACAGTCCATCACCCAGTGTAATCCAGCTCCATGCCCCCTAGCCACACTTGCCAACCACTCTAACACTCACCACACGAGAAAGCGGCTGGCTGCCCACATGTGCACCTAGGCAGCTCTTGGGCTTTGGCTGCATTGCCACATGTCCCCTCCTGCCTACTCCTGGGCTCACCCACCACCTCTCAGCCCTTGTGCCAGGGACCTAACAGCTTCTGCACCTTCGGTAGGCTTTCCCTGCCCATCATCATGTGGGAGGCTTGCTTCGAGCAACTTAAAGGACACACATACTATTGCAGGCTCCCAGTGTCCTGTGTGTGTGTGTGTGTGTGTGTGTGTGTGTGTGTGTGTGTGTGTGTGTGTGTGTGTGTGTGTGTGTATTCGAGTTAGCCTGTGTGTATGGGAGCAGGAGTGCATGTGTGTGCTGGTGTGCAGGTATATGTATGTGTTAGAGAGAGAAAGAGACACAGACAGAGACAGAGAGACAGAGGGAGGGACAGGGACAGGGACAGAGAAAAAACCCATGCCCGCTTTTCCCATGCCCTCCTAAGGCAGTGGGGTTTGTTCTGAGCTCCAGCTCTCCCCCAAGCCTCCAGCGGGGTTCTCCCGTCTTTTTCGAAAATCCAAGCAATTCTGTATCTCCCTAGACTGAAAACGGGCTGCTGGTCCTGAGCCTGGAGGAAACTTCTTGGAGCTGGCAAATGAGGATTACTTCTTCCCAGGGGGTTGTGGACCCAACACCTGGGCTTCTGCAGAGCCGCGGCTCCTTGGCCCCCATGGAAGCACTGTGCTCCAGGCTAGAGGCTGTGAGTGTGACCAGGTGAGCATCATCCTGCAAGGCTCTGGCTGCCATGGGCAAGCCACAGCTCAGCGAGACTCTTTCCTGGGCAGGAGGGAGGGTGGGTGTGTAGCAAGCACTGGAGGACCTTCACTGTGCTGTGGCCCCTTTGCCTTTTCCTCAGGTGCTCGGTGGCTGGCTGGGTGCTGCTGAGCCTTAGCCCCAGGCCAGATGGATGCCAATGTGGGCTGCAAATGCCCATCGGGAGCTCTCCCAGAGAATGGTCTCTGATGCAGCTGCTGCCATTGATCAGCCCTGACCAGCCAAAGCCGGTGAGTCCCGGACTGGGCCCCTCATCCTTCCTCCTTTGGGGGCAGGCAGACAGTCTACACAGACCCAGAACCCTCTCTCTAGGAGGCAATTCTGGCCACACCATCACCTCTCCTCCTGCAAGCCCTGGGACACACTGGCACACTCACTGGCCAGGCATCAGCCCTGCCGGTCCATGGGGCCCGCTGCTGTCCAGGAAGTGCCTAGTCCCTAAAGCTTCCATAAACAGCCATAAACAGCCCCAACATTGGCCATACACCATGTCCCTCTCTCCCTCCCACTTTCACCTTCATGCTTCTTGCTGGCTTCTTGCTGGCCATCCCTGTCTTTGCAGACCTGCATACAGGACATGATTCAGGACAACCGCAGCTGGACCTCCATCACATACAGCATCACTGTCAGGCCCTGGCTTTGTCAATCATGTGGATGAGTGTTGATGCGTGTTGGTTCCTCCAAGGACATCCAACCCACACAACACACTCACACTGGGCTGGGCTTGGACAGAGTCATGTGTCACCCTCCAGCCCCAGCACTTCCTTGGTAGGGACACTGCTGCCAAACAGTTCAGCACCCAATGTAATCCAGGCCCCCATCTCCATGCCCTCTAGCCACACCACACCTACCCACAACTCTGACACTCACCACACGTGAAAGCGGCTCGCTGCCCAAATGTGAACCTATGTAGCTCTTGGGCTTTGGCCCAATTGTCACATTTCCCCTCCTGTCTGGTCCTGGGTTCACCCACTGCCTCTCAGCCCTTGTGCCAGGGACCTAACAGCTTCTGCACTTTCTGTGTGCTTTCACCATTCATCATCAGGCTGGAGGCTCACTTTAAGCAAACTCAAAGTGCTCACTTACAGCTGCAGGCTCCCGGTGTGAGTGTGTGTGTGTGTATGTGTGTGTGTGTGTGTGTGTGTGTATGTGTGTGTGTGTTTGTGTATGTGTGGATTCCAGCTAGACTAGTGGTGTGCGAGTGGGAGAACATGTGTGTGCTGGGTGTGGGTGTATGTGTTCGAAAGACAGAGAAAGAGAGACAGAGAGAGAGAGAGAGAGCGAGACAAAGACAGAGACTGAGACAGAGAGACAGCGACAGAGACAGACAAACAGAGATAGAGACAGAGAGAGGGAACACATGCCTGCCTTTCCCACGCCTTCCTACGGCAGGGAGTTTGTTCTGAGTTCTAGCCCACCCCCAAGCCTCGAGCAGGTTGATTATAGCTTCTTTGAAAAACCAAACAACTCTGCGGTCTCCCCAGGCTGAAAACATTATGCCGGTCTGGAGCAGAGAGGATTTGTACAACCTATGGCAAATGTGCATGATGACACCGTCTTTGCAGGGCATTGAATACCGGGCACCGGCCCCTCTGCACAGCCAGGGATCTTTGGGACCAAGGGAGGCACTGTGCTCCAGTCAAGAGGCCCTGCCTGTGACCAGGTGAGCCTCATCCTGCAAGGCACTGGCTGCCACGGGCAAGCCACAGCTCATCCAGGCTCTCACCCGGGCAGCTGGGAGGGTGGGTGTGGAGCAAGAACTGCCAGGACCCTCAGTCTGCTGTGGCCTCTTTGACTGCCGTTTCCTCCAGGTGCTTGGTGGCTGACTGTCACCCCTACCTCGGTTTGCTGAGCCGGAACTGGTTCCACAGCCACAGTCCGTGTAGACGGAAGGATGGGCTCCTGATGCCCATAGGGAGCTGTACCACAGGGTGCTCGTGCATGCAGCTGTCGCTGCCATTGCGTAGCCCTGTGGTGGTTCGCCCTGACCAGCCAAGGCCTGTGAGTCACCTACTGTGCCCTCATCCTCCTTCCCCAGGGGCAGGCGGGAGGACTCCCCAGACCCAGAACCCTCTCTCTAGACTCGGAGGCAATCCTGGCCTCACCATCACCTCTCCTCCTACAAACCTTGTGGCACACTTACTCACTAACTGCCCAGCCAGCAGCCCTGCAAGGCGTGGGGCTTGGTGCTGTCTGGGGAGATGCTAGGGCCCAACGTTTCCAGGGGGCCACACCCAGCCTCAACAGTGGCCACTTGTCATGCCCTTGTCTTCCTCCCTGCCTCCCTTCTTTCCCTCCTTAAGCTTCTTGCTGGCCTCCTGACCATTCTTCCTCTCTTTTCAGACCTGCACCACATTGACTACATTGCCCCACCACATGGTGGCAAGGCCTGGCTTCACCCGGATATATTGTTCTCTCCTATGGAGATGCCAACTCCCAACCTCCCCTTCTGGTTGCATCATCTGGAGGCTACTGATGCAGAGGCTGCAGGTGAGGGACACTGGCCCCGGAGCTGTTCCTTCCAAGGAAGGGATAGCCTGTCCTACTTACACCCATGAGCCCAGGTGCCTGAGCGAGCGTGCATGCATGCAAGTGCACTCCCACAGTCACATGCAACTCAGGCTTGTACAAGGGCACAGGAGAGTGTGTTGTATATGGGGGCCAGATCTGGAGCACAGTGTGTGTGTATGGAGAGGAGGCCCGACATCTGGGAAAGACCCAGAACCATCCGTTGTTGGATGCCTTAGGGAGCTCCATCCACCTTGGGCCGCCTCAGGGGGCAGAGCTCGGTCTGCAAGGCAGCAGGCAGGGCTGTGTCCCGACTCCACCATGGGCTCTATACCTGCTCTGCTCCTCTTGCAGCTGCGGGGCCAGCTCCAGCCCAGCTGTGCTAACATCTGCTGACTGCGCTCCGCCAGTGCCACTGGCCAGACCAAAGCCAGCATGACCAATGCCTTCACCACAAACAAGCAGCCAAAGGCCTCTTCACACCACGCCACAACGAAGCCTTCACCTGGAGCAGCCCTTGCCACACCCCTACCTGCCCTGGTTATCACTAATCATCTCCCTTCAGTACCTAGACCCCCTGTTTATCTACTCTTATTTATTAAAGTTTATTGAAAAAGATCAAAAGGCACACAAGGTCCTCTCATGAAACAAACAAAGAGCGTTCCACTCCGTGGCTTCCAGTGGTTTCCCAGGTGGCCAAGCAGTTGGCACTGTCTACTAGGAAGCACATTCCTCAACCACTCCCCTTAACTGGACCTCCCCACTCCTCTGCTGCTGCTTCATGGCAGCCAAGGGACTTGTCAATCTGCCCTTGTCTTCATTCCTTATCTCCCTGGTGGCTCCTTATCTGCCCTCCGAGGAGTAGTAGTAGTAGTAGTAGTAGTAGTAGTAGTAGTAGCAGGAGGAATAATAATAATAATAATAATAATAATAATAATAGTTATAGTAGTAGTGCTAGTAGGCCTAGTATTCTTAGTAGTTCTAATAGGCTCTGATTCAAGTCACAAGTCTCTGTGTCCCAAGAGGAATTGAAAGGCAGAACAGAACTCACCAGACAAAAGAGAAAGCCTAGCAATCCTCCCAGGGTGGCATGGACTTTCAGAGGACAGGAGTGCAGAGGAGTGCACACACAAAGAAGGGCCTACTCCAGCCGCTGTCTGGTCCAATGTGGGGAGAACTTCCCTGGAGGGTACATGTTGGGAACGCCATTCCTTGGGCCCGAAGCACACAAAAGGCCTACCAGCAGCTGTCTTGTTCAGGGATCCATGAGGGGCAAAGAGAAAAGGAGAGCCCGTTGATCCAAAGGACATGAGGCCCTGGGTTCAATTCCTCAGCACCACATAACCAAAAAGGCAATAAAGCCGGAAGTGGCGCTGTGGCTCAAGTGGTAGAGCGCTAGCCTTGAGCTGAAGAGCTGAGGGACAGCGCCCAGGCCCAGAGATCAGGCCCCACGACAGGAACCCCCCTCAAAAAAAAAATCAGAATTAGAGTAGAAACACAATGTCCCCTTGTATAGGGTCCTTCAGATTCCCAGGGAGATGTGGAGTGGAAAGCTTGTTTGGTCTCCTGGATGCACACCGGCCTGCCAGGTGGGAAGGGTGGTCACGCGCCCCTCAACCCCCAGACTCCCACCGTGACTGTGTGCTCATGAAGGCAAAAGGCCGTAAAGGGTCAAGAGGTCAGAGGGCGTGGGGCCTATGGGTTGGTGAGGTCAATGGGGACTGGGCATCGCTGAGTGGGGGGGTGGGGGAGGGCCTGTGATGTCACGTGACCTCACTTCCTTGGTGACCAACAGCCACAGAACTCAGAACCCCAGTTGCCCTCGACTGAGGAGACGGCATCTTCTTGCCTTCTCTTGCACAGAGGGAAAGGCGACTATGTTTAGCTGCTGTTGTCCATGGCTTAGAGGCCGTGGGAGACACCCTGAACGTGGCCACCACCCCGAACGTGGCCACGAGGCTCCTCGTGCTCAGAGCGCTCCGCAGCGCCTGAGACAGTGGGCCAGATCACACGCCACGCCAACAAGAGTATTTGGCAGGCGGCGTTCACGCGTATCACACAGCCCACGGGATGTGTCGGGCCCTGAACGCCCCATGGCCCACGTACGGGCCGATCGTCACGGACCAGGCCTGGGCTCTGTCGGGCTACCCATGACCGCGGCACCGCTGCTCAGTCCTGGAGAGGTTCGGCGAGGCCAGCCCACCACTGTGAGTACCCTGAGCCCAGAGGATGCCCTGCCCCGTGGAGACCACATGGCTGTCCCATGGCCCGGTCCAGACAGTTGGGGCCACAGCTCTGATAGCCTCAATTCCACGGATGAACCACTGCCTCCACTCAGTCCGGGGGAGGTTCACCGCTCATGGGCTGGTCCAGACTATCAGGGCCACAGCTCTGACAGCTTCTCTTCCACCAAGGCGCCGCTTCCTCTGCTCAGCCCCGGGGAGGTTCGCCACAGCCAGCCTGCGACTAACACCGTGAGTGCCCTGATCAACTCCAAGTCCTTCCTCTTCTGCCCAGGCCCGGGTGTGACTGTGCTCAGGCCTGGGCAGCAGTGGGCCTCCATGGGGTCTGCACAGGGATGACTGATAACACACAGGGGCCTGTCAGAACCAGAGCCCTCTCTCTTGGCACCTTGCCACGGGTGTCTAGGAGGGAAACATTCCTGAGCTGTCCCCACCCTCCTCTCATTTGCCCCGCTCCTGCCAGTGCCTAAGAGCCATCAACCCTGCAAGATCATGGGGCTCACTGCTGTCCAGGGAGGGCCGGGTCCCTAAGACTTCCACCCAGCCACAAACAGCCCCAACAGCGGCCACACACCACGTCCCTCCCTCCCTCCCATCCTCACCTTCACGCTTCTTGCTGACCCTGTGGCCTCCCCTGTCTTTGCAGGCCTCCTCACGGGACCTAGGCCAGGACAACACCCGCTGGACCAACGTCACGTACACCCGGACCATCAGGCGCAGGCGTTGGTCAGTCACCCGGGTGAGTGTGGATGTGTGTCCATTCCTCCAAGGACATCTAGCCCACACATCACACTCACACTGGGCCGCGCTTGGACAAAGTCATGCAGGGCTGTCTCTGCCAGCCCCACAAAGCAATAGCTCCCACTGCAGACCCTGTACTGCCTTGGCAGGGACAAACCACTGCCAAACAGTCCATCACCCAGTGTAATCCAGCTCCATGCCCCCTAGCCACACTTGCCAACCACTCTAACACTCACCACACGAGAAAGCGGCTGGCTGCCCACATGTGCACCTAGGCAGCTCTTGGGCTTTGGCTGCATTGCCACATGTCCCCTCCTGCCTACTCCTGGGCTCACCCACCACCTCTCAGCCCTTGTGCCAGGGACCTAACAGCTTCTGCACCTTCGGTAGGCTTTCCCTGCCCATCATCATGTGGGAGGCTTGCTTCGAGCAACTTAAAGGACACACATACTATTGCAGGCTCCCAGTGTCCTGTGTGTGTGTGTGTGTGTGTGTGTGTGTGTGTGTGTGTGTGTGTGTGTGTGTGTGTGTGTGTGTGTGTGTGTGTGTGTGTGTGTGTGTATTCGAGTTAGCCTGTGTGTATGGGAGCAGGAGTGCATGTGTGTGCTGGTGTGCAGGTATATGTATGTGTTAGAGAGAGAAAGAGACACAGACAGAGACAGAGAGACAGAGGGAGGGACAGGGACAGGGACAGAGAAAAAACCCATGCCCGCTTTTCCCATGCCCTCCTAAGGCAGTGGGGTTTGTTCTGAGCTCCAGCTCTCCCCCAAGCCTCCAGCGGGGTTCTCCCGTCTTTTTCGAAAATCCAAGCAATTCTGTATCTCCCTAGACTGAAAACGGGCTGCTGGTCCTGAGCCTGGAGGAAACTTCTTGGAGCTGGCAAATGAGGATTACTTCTTCCCAGGGGGTTGTGGACCCAACACCTGGGCTTCTGCAGAGCCGCGGCTCCTTGGCCCCCATGGAAGCACTGTGCTCCAGGCTAGAGGCTGTGAGTGTGACCAGGTGAGCATCATCCTGCAAGGCTCTGGCTGCCATGGGCAAGCCACAGCTCAGCGAGACTCTTTCCTGGGCAGGAGGGAGGGTGGGTGTGTAGCAAGCACTGGAGGACCTTCACTGTGCTGTGGCCCCTTTGCCTTTTCCTCAGGTGCTCGGTGGCTGGCTGGGTGCTGCTGAGCCTTAGCCCCAGGCCAGATGGATGCCAATGTGGGCTGCAAATGCCCATCGGGAGCTCTCCCAGAGAATGGTCTCTGATGCAGCTGCTGCCATTGATCAGCCCTGACCAGCCAAAGCCGGTGAGTCCCGGACTGGGCCCCTCATCCTTCCTCCTTTGGGGGCAGGCAGACAGTCTACACAGACCCAGAACCCTCTCTCTAGGAGGCAATTCTGGCCACACCATCACCTCTCCTCCTGCAAGCCCTGGGACACACTGGCACACTCACTGGCCAGGCATCAGCCCTGCCGGTCCATGGGGCCCGCTGCTGTCCAGGAAGTGCCTAGTCCCTAAAGCTTCCATAAACAGCCATAAACAGCCCCAACATTGGCCATACACCATGTCCCTCTCTCCCTCCCACTTTCACCTTCATGCTTCTTGCTGGCTTCTTGCTGGCCATCCCTGTCTTTGCAGACCTGCATACAGGACATGATTCAGGACAACCGCAGCTGGACCTCCATCACATACAGCATCACTGTCAGGCCCTGGCTTTGTCAATCATGTGGATGAGTGTTGATGCGTGTTGGTTCCTCCAAGGACATCCAACCCACACAACACACTCACACTGGGCTGGGCTTGGACAGAGTCATGTGTCACCCTCCAGCCCCAGCACTTCCTTGGTAGGGACACTGCTGCCAAACAGTTCAGCACCCAATGTAATCCAGGCCCCCATCTCCATGCCCTCTAGCCACACCACACCTACCCACAACTCTGACACTCACCACACGTGAAAGCGGCTCGCTGCCCAAATGTGAACCTATGTAGCTCTTGGGCTTTGGCCCAATTGTCACATTTCCCCTCCTGTCTGGTCCTGGGTTCACCCACTGCCTCTCAGCCCTTGTGCCAGGGACCTAACAGCTTCTGCACTTTCTGTGTGCTTTCACCATTCATCATCAGGCTGGAGGTCACTTTAAGCAAACTCAAAGTGCTCACTTACAGCTGCAGGCTCCCGGTGTGAGTGTGTGTGTGTGTGTGTGTGTGTGTGTGTGTGTGTGTGTGTGTGTGTGTGTGTGTGTGTGTTTGTGTATGTGTGGATTCCAGCTAGACTAGTGGTGTGCGAGTGGGAGAACATGTGTGTGCTGGGTGTGGGTGTATGTGTTCGAAAGACAGAGAAAGAGAGACAGAGAGAGAGAGAGAGAGAGAGAGACAAAGACAGAGACTGAGACAGAGAGACAGCGACAGAGACAGACAAACAGAGATAGAGACAGAGAGAGGGAACACATGCCTGCCTTTCCCACGCCTTCCTACGGCAGGGAGTTTGTTCTGAGTTCTAGCCCACCCCCAAGCCTCGAGCAGGTTGATTATAGCTTCTTTGAAAAACCAAACAACTCTGCGGTCTCCCCAGGCTGAAAACATTATGCCGGTCTGGAGCAGAGAGGATTTGTACAACCTATGGCAAATGTGCATGATGACACCGTCTTTGCAGGGCATTGAATACCGGGCACCGGCCCCTCTGCACAGCCAGGGATCTTTGGGACCAAGGGAGGCACTGTGCTCCAGTCAAGAGGCCCTGCCTGTGACCAGGTGAGCCTCATCCTGCAAGGCACTGGCTGCCACGGGCAAGCCACAGCTCATCCAGGCTCTCACCCGGGCAGCTGGGAGGGTGGGTGTGGAGCAAGAACTGCCAGGACCCTCAGTCTGCTGTGGCCTCTTTGACTGCCGTTTCCTCCAGGTGCTTGGTGGCTGACTGTCACCCCTACCTCGGTTTGCTGAGCCGGAACTGGTTCCACAGCCACAGTCCGTGTAGACGGAAGGATGGGCTCCTGATGCCCATAGGGAGCTGTACCACAGGGTGCTCGTGCATGCAGCTGTCGCTGCCATTGCGTAGCCCTGTGGTGGTTCGCCCTGACCAGCCAAGGCCTGTGAGTCACCTACTGTGCCCTCGTCCTCCTTCCCCAGGGGCAGGCGGGAGGACTCCCCAGACCCAGAACCCTCTCTCTAGACTCGGAGGCAATCCTGGCCTCACCATCACCTCTCCTCCTACAAACCTTGTGGCACACTTACTCACTAACTGCCCAGCCAGCAGCCCTGCAAGGCGTGGGGCTTGGTGCTGTCTGGGGAGATGCTAGGGCCCAACGTTTCCAGGGGGCCACACCCAGCCTCAACAGTGGCCACTTGTCATGCCCTTGTCTTCCTCCCTGCCTCCCTTCTTTCCCTCCTTAAGCTTCTTGCTGGCCTCCTGACCATTCTTCCTCTCTTTTCAGACCTGCACCACATTGACTACATTGCCCCACCACATGGTGGCAAGGCCTGGCTTCACCCGGATATATTGTTCTCTCCTATGGAGATGCCAACTCCCAACCTCCCCTTCTGGTTGCATCATCTGGAGGCTACTGATGCAGAGGCTGCAGGTGAGGGACACTGGCCCCGGAGCTGTTCCTTCCAAGGAAGGGATAGCCTGTCCTACTTACACCCATGAGCCCAGGTGCCTGAGCGAGCGTGCATGCATGCAAGTGCACTCCCACAGTCACATGCAACTCAGGCTTGTACAAGGGCACAGGAGAGTGTGTTGTATATGGGGGCCAGATCTGGAGCACAGTGTGTGTGTATGGAGAGGAGGCCCGACATCTGGGAAAGACCCAGAACCATCCGTTGTTGGATGCCTTAGGGAGCTCCATCCACCTTGGGCCGCCTCAGGGGGCAGAGCTCGGTCTGCAAGGCAGCAGGCAGGGCTGTGTCCCGACTCCACCATGGGCTCTATACCTGCTCTGCTCCTCTTGCAGCTGCGGGGCCAGCTCCAGCCCAGCTGTGCTAACATCTGCTGACTGCGCTCCGCCAGTGCCACTGGCCAGACCAAAGCCAGCATGACCAATGCCTTCACCACAAACAAGCAGCCAAAGGCCTCTTCACACCACGCCACAACGAAGCCTTCACCTGGAGCAGCCCTTGCCACACCCCTACCTGCCCTGGTTATCACTAATCATCTCCCTTCAGTACCTAGACCCCCTGTTTATCTACTCTTATTTATTAAAGTTTATTGAAAAAGATCAAAAGGCACACAAGGTCCTCTCATGAAACAAACAAAGAGCGTTCCACTCCGTGGCTTCCAGTGGTTTCCCAGGTGGCCAAGCAGTTGGCACTGTCTACTAGGAAGCACATTCCTCAACCACTCCCCTTAACTGGACCTCCCCACTCCTCTGCTGCTGCTTCATGGCAGCCAAGGGACTTGTCAATCTGCCCTTGTCTTCATTCCTTACCTCCCTGGTGGCTCCTTATCTGCCCTCCGAGGAGTAGTAGTAGTAGTAGTAGTAGTAGTAGTAGCAGGAGGAATAATAATAATAATAATAATAATAATAATAATAATAATAGTTATAGTAGTAGTGCTAGTAGGCCTAGTATTCTTAGTAGTTCTAATAGGCTCTGATTCAAGTCACAAGTCTCTGTGTCCCAACAGGAATTGAAAGGCAGAACAGAACTCACCAGACAAAAGAGAAAGCCTAGCAATCCTCCCAGGGTGGCATGGACTTTCAGAGGACAGGAGTGCAGAGGAGTGCACACACAAAGAAGGGCCTACTCCAGCCGCTGTCTGGTCCAATGTGGGGAGAACTTCCCTGGAGGGTACATGTTGGGAACGCCATTCCTTGGGCCCGAAGCACACAAAAGGCCTACCAGCAGCTGTCTTGTTCAGGGATCCATGAGGGGCAAAGAGAAAAGGAGAGCCCGTTGATCCAAAGGACATGAGGCCCTGGGTTCAATTCCTCAGCACCACATAACCAAAAAGGCAAAAAAGCCGGAAGTGGCGCTGTGGCTCAAGTGGTAGAGCGCTAGCCTTGAGCTGAAGAGCTGAGGGACAGCGCCCAGGCCCAGAGATCAGGCCCCACGACAGGAACCCCCCTCAAAAAAAAAATCAGAATTAGAGTAGAAACACAATGTCCCCTTGTATAGGGTCCTTCAGATTCCCAGGGAGATGTGGAGTGGAAAGCTTGTTTGGTCTCCTGGATGCACACCGGCCTGCCAGGTGGGAAGGGTGGTCACGCGCCCCTCAACCCCCAGACTCCCACCGTGACTGTGTGCTCATGAAGGCAAAAGGCCGTAAAGGGTCAAGAGGTCAGAGGGCGTGGGGCCTATGGGTTGGTGAGGTCAATGGGGACTGGGCATCGCTGAGTGGGGGGGTGGGGGAGGGCCTGTGGTGTCACGTGACCTCACTTCCTTGGTGACCAACAGCCACAGAACTCAGAACCCCAGTTGCCCTCGACTGAGGAGACGGCATCTTCTTGCCTTCTCTTGCACAGAGGGAAAGGCGACTATGTTTAGCTGCTGTTGTCCATGGCTTAGAGGCCGTGGGAGACACCCTGAACGTGGCCACCACCCCGAACGTGGCCACGAGGCTCCTCGTGCTCAGAGCGCTCCGCAGCGCCTGAGACAGTGGGCCAGATCACACGCCACGCCAACAAGAGTATTTGGCAGGCGGCGTTCACGCGTATCACACAGCCCACGGGATGTGTCGGGCCCTGAACGCCCCATGGCCCACGTACGGGCCGATCGTCACGGACCAGGCCTGGGCTCTGTCGGGCTACCCATGACCGCGGCACCGCTGCTCAGTCCTGGAGAGGTTCGGCGAGGCCAGCCCACCACTGTGAGTACCCTGAGCCCAGAGGATGCCCTGCCCCGTGGAGACCACATGGCTGTCCCATGGCCCGGTCCAGACAGTTGGGGCCACAGCTCTGATAGCCTCAATTCCACGGATGAACCACTGCCTCCACTCAGTCCGGGGGAGGTTCACCGCTCATGGGCTGGTCCAGACTATCAGGGCCACAGCTCTGACAGCTTCTCTTCCACCAAGGCGCCGCTTCCTCTGCTCAGCCCCGGGGAGGTTCGCCACAGCCAGCCTGCGACTAACACCGTGAGTGCCCTGATCAACTCCAAGTCCTTCCTCTTCTGCCCAGGCCCGGGTGTGACTGTGCTCAGGCCTGGGCAGCAGTGGGCCTCCATGGGGTCTGCACAGGGATGACTGATAACGCACAGGGGCCTGTCAGAACCAGAGCCCTCTCTCTTGGCACCTTGCCACGGGTGTCTAGGAGGGAAACATTCCTGAGCTGTCCCCACCCTCCTCTCATTTGCCCCGCTCCTGCCAGTGCCTAAGAGCCATCAACCCTGCAAGATCATGGGGCTCACTGCTGTCCAGGGAGGGCCGGGTCCCTAAGACTTCCACCCAGCCACAAACAGCCCCAACAGCGGCCACACACCACGTCCCTCCCTCCCTCCCATCCTCACCTTCACGCTTCTTGCTGACCCTGTGGCCTCCCCTGTCTTTGCAGGCCTCCTCACGGGACCTAGGCCAGGACAACACCCGCTGGACCAACGTCACGTACACCCGGACCATCAGGCGCAGGCGTTGGTCAGTCACCCGGGTGAGTGTGGATGTGTGTCCATTCCTCCAAGGACATCTAGCCCACACATCACACTCACACTGGGCCGCGCTTGGACAAAGTCATGCAGGGCTGTCTCTGCCAGCCCCACAAAGCAATAGCTCCCACTGCAGACCCTGTACTGCCTTGGCAGGGACAAACCACTGCCAAACAGTCCATCACCCAGTGTAATCCAGCTCCATGCCCCCTAGCCACACTTGCCAACCACTCTAACACTCACCACACGAGAAAGCGGCTGGCTGCCCACATGTGCACCTAGGCAGCTCTTGGGCTTTGGCTGCATTGCCACATGTCCCCTCCTGCCTACTCCTGGGCTCACCCACCACCTCTCAGCCCTTGTGCCAGGGACCTAACAGCTTCTGCACCTTCGGTAGGCTTTCCCTGCCCATCATCATGTGGGAGGCTTGCTTCGAGCAACTTAAAGGGCACACATACTATTGCAGGCTCCCAGTGTCCTGTGTGTGTGTGTGTGTGTGTGTGTGTGTGTGTGTGTGTGTGTGTGTGTGTGTGTGTGTGTGTGTGTGTGTGTGTGTGTGTGTGTGTGTGTATTCGAGTTAGCCTGTGTGTATGGGAGCAGGAGTGCATGTGTGTGCTGGTGTGCAGGTATATGTATGTGTTAGAGAGAGAAAGAGACACAGACAGAGACAGAGAGACAGAGGGAGGGACAGGGACAGGGACAGAGAAAAAACCCATGCCCGCTTTTCCCATGCCCTCCTAAGGCAGTGGGGTTTGTTCTGAGCTCCAGCTCTCCCCCAAGCCTCCAGCGGGGTTCTCCCATCTTTTTCGAAAATCCAAGCAATTCTGTATCTCCCTAGACTGAAAACGGGCTGCTGGTCCTGAGCCTGGAGGAAACTTCTTGGAGCTGGCAAATGAGGATTACTTCTTCCCAAGGGGTTGTGGACCCAACACCTGGGCTTCTGCAGAGCCGCGGCTCCTTGGCCCCCATGGAAGCACTGTGCTCCAGGCTAGAGGCTGTGAGTGTGACCAGGTGAGCATCATCCTGCAAGGCTCTGGCTGCCATGGGCAAGCCACAGCTCAGCGAGACTCTTTCCTGGGCAGGAGGGAGGGTGGGTGTGTAGCAAGCACTGGAGGACCTTCACTGTGCTGTGGCCCCTTTGCCTTTTCCTCAGGTGCTCGGTGGCTGGCTGGGTGCTGCTGAGCCTTAGCCCCAGGCCAGATGGATGCCAATGTGGGCTGCAAATGCCCATCGGGAGCTCTCCCAGAGAATGGTCTCTGATGCAGCTGCTGCCATTGATCAGCCCTGACCAGCCAAAGCCGGTGAGTCCCGGACTGGGCCCCTCATCCTTCCTCCTTTGGGGGCAGGCAGACAGTCTACACAGACCCAGAACCCTCTCTCTAGGAGGCAATTCTGGCCACACCATCACCTCTCCTCCTGCAAGCCCTGGGACACACTGGCACACTCACTGGCCAGGCATCAGCCCTGCCGGTCCATGGGGCCCGCTGCTGTCCAGGAAGTGCCTAGTCCCTAAAGCTTCCATAAACAGCCATAAACAGCCCCAACATTGGCCATACACCATGTCCCTCTCTCCCTCCCACTTTCACCTTCATGCTTCTTGCTGGCTTCTTGCTGGCCATCCCTGTCTTTGCAGACCTGCATACAGGACATGATTCAGGACAACCGCAGCTGGACCTCCATCACATACAGCATCACTGTCAGGCCCTGGCTTTGTCAATCATGTGGATGAGTGTTGATGCGTGTTGGTTCCTCCAAGGACATCCAACCCACACAACACACTCACACTGGGCTGGGCTTGGACAGAGTCATGTGTCACCCTCCAGCCCCAGCACTTCCTTGGTAGGGACACTGCTGCCAAACAGTTCAGCACCCAATGTAATCCAGGCCCCCATCTCCATGCCCTCTAGCCACACCACACCTACCCACAACTCTGACACTCACCACACGTGAAAGCGGCTCGCTGCCCAAATGTGAACCTATGTAGCTCTTGGGCTTTGGCCCAATTGTCACATTTCCCCTCCTGTCTGGTCCTGGGTTCACCCACTGCCTCTCAGCCCTTGTGCCAGGGACCTAACAGCTTCTGCACTTTCTGTGTGCTTTCACCATTCATCATCAGGCTGGAGGCTCACTTTAAGCAAACTCAAAGTGCTCACTTACAGCTGCAGGCTCCCGGTGTGAGTGTGTGTGTGTGTATGTGTGTGTGTGTGTGTGTGTGTGTGTGTGTCTGTGTGTGTGTGTGTTTGGTGTGTGTGTTTGTGTATGTGTGGATTCCAGCTAGACTAGTGGTGTGCGAGTGGGAGAACATGTGTGTGCTGGGTGTGGGTGTATGTGTTCGAAAGACAGAGAAAGAGAGACAGAGAGAGAGAGAGAGAGAGCGAGACAAAGACAGAGACTGAGACAGAGAGACAGCGACAGAGACAGACAAACAGAGATAGAGACAGAGAGAGGGAACACATGCCTGCCTTTCCCACGCCTTCCTACGGCAGGGAGTTTGTTCTGAGTTCTAGCCCACCCCCAAGCCTCGAGCAGGTTGATTATAGCTTCTTTGAAAAACCAAACAACTCTGCGGTCTCCCCAGGCTGAAAACATTATGCCGGTCTGGAGCAGAGAGGATTTGTACAACCTATGGCAAATGTGCATGATGACACCGTCTTTGCAGGGCATTGAATACCGGGCACCGGCCCCTCTGCACAGCCAGGGATCTTTGGGACCAAGGGAGGCACTGTGCTCCAGTCAAGAGGCCCTGCCTGTGACCAGGTGAGCCTCATCCTGCAAGGCACTGGCTGCCACGGGCAAGCCACAGCTCATCCAGGCTCTCACCCGGGCAGCTGGGAGGGTGGGTGTGGAGCAAGAACTGCCAGGACCCTCAGTCTGCTGTGGCCTCTTTGACTGCCGTTTCCTCCAGGTGCTTGGTGGCTGACTGTCACCCCTACCTCGGTTTGCTGAGCCGGAACTGGTTCCACAGCCACAGTCCGTGTAGACGGAAGGATGGGCTCCTGATGCCCATAGGGAGCTGTACCACAGGGTGCTCGTGCATGCAGCTGTCGCTGCCATTGCGTAGCCCTGTGGTGGTTCGCCCTGACCAGCCAAGGCCTGTGAGTCACCTACTGTGCCCTCGTCCTCCTTCCCCAGGGGCAGGCGGGAGGACTCCCCAGACCCAGAACCCTCTCTCTAGACTCGGAGGCAATCCTGGCCTCACCATCACCTCTCCTCCTACAAACCTTGTGGCACACTTACTCACTAACTGCCCAGCCAGCAGCCCTGCAAGGCGTGGGGCTTGGTGCTGTCTGGGGAGATGCTAGGGCCCAACGTTTCCAGGGGGCCACACCCAGCCTCAACAGTGGCCACTTGTCATGCCCTTGTCTTCCTCCCTGCCTCCCTTCTTTCCCTCCTTAAGCTTCTTGCTGGCCTCCTGACCATTCTTCCTCTCTTTTCAGACCTGCACCACATTGACTACATTGCCCCACCACATGGTGGCAAGGCCTGGCTTCACCCGGATATATTGTTCTCTCCTATGGAGATGCCAACTCCCAACCTCCCCTTCTGGTTGCATCATCTGGAGGCTACTGATGCAGAGGCTGCAGGTGAGGGACACTGGCCCCGGAGCTGTTCCTTCCAAGGAAGGGATAGCCTGTCCTACTTACACCCATGAGCCCAGGTGCCTGAGCGAGCGTGCATGCATGCAAGTGCACTCCCACAGTCACATGCAACTCAGGCTTGTACAAGGGCACAGGAGAGTGTGTTGTATATGGGGGCCAGATCTGGAGCACAGTGTGTGTGTATGGAGAGGAGGCCCGACATCTGGGAAAGACCCAGAACCATCCGTTGTTGGATGCCTTAGGGAGCTCCATCCACCTTGGGCCGCCTCAGGGGGCAGAGCTCGGTCTGCAAGGCAGCAGGCAGGGCTGTGTCCCGACTCCACCATGGGCTCTATACCTGCTCTGCTCCTCTTGCAGCTGCGGGGCCAGCTCCAGCCCAGCTGTGCTAACATCTGCTGACTGCGCTCCGCCAGTGCCACTGGCCAGACCAAAGCCAGCATGACCAATGCCTTCACCACAAACAAGCAGCCAAAGGCCTCTTCACACCACGCCACAACGAAGCCTTCACCTGGAGCAGCCCTTGCCACACCCCTACCTGCCCTGGTTATCACTAATCATCTCCCTTCAGTACCTAGACCCCCTGTTTATCTACTCTTATTTATTAAAGTTTATTGAAAAAGATCAAAAGGCACACAAGGTCCTCTCATGAAACAAACAAAGAGCGTTCCACTCCGTGGCTTCCAGTGGTTTCCCAGGTGGCCAAGCAGTTGGCACTGTCTACTAGGAAGCACATTCCTCAACCACTCCCCTTAACTGGACCTCCCCACTCCTCTGCTGCTGCTTCATGGCAGCCAAGGGACTTGTCAATCTGCCCTTGTCTTCATTCCTTACCTCCCTGGTGGCTCCTTATCTGCCCTCCGAGTAGTAGTAGTAGTAGTAGTAGTAGTAGTAGTAGTAGTAGTAGCAGGAGGAATAATAATAATAATAATAATAATAATAATAGTTATAGTAGTAGTGCTAGTAGGCCTAGTATTCTTAGTAGTTCTAATAGGCTCTGATTCAAGTCACAAGTCTCTGTGTCCCAACAGGAATTGAAAGGCAGAACAGAACTCACCAGACAAAAGAGAAAGCCTAGCAATCCTCCCAGGGTGGCATGGACTTTCAGAGGACAGGAGTGCAGAGGAGTGCACACACAAAGAAGGGCCTACTCCAGCCGCTGTCTGGTCCAATGTGGGGAGAACTTCCCTGGAGGGTACATGTTGGGAACGCCATTCCTTGGGCCCGAAGCACACAAAAGGCCTACCAGCAGCTGTCTTGTTCAGGGATCCATGAGGGGCAAAGAGAAAAGGAGAGCCCGTTGATCCAAAGGACATGAGGCCCTGGGTTCAATTCCTCAGCACCACATAACCAAAAAGGCAAAAAAGCCGGAAGTGGCGCTGTGGCTCAAGTGGTAGAGCGCTAGCCTTGAGCTGAAGAGCTGAGGGACAGCGCCCAGGCCCCACGACAGGAATCCCCCTCAAAAAAAAAATCAGAATTAGAGTAGAAACACAATGTCCCCTTGTATAGGGTCCTTCAGATTCCCAGGGAGATGTGGAGTGGAAAGCTTGTTTGGTCTCCTGGATGCACACCGGCCTGCCAGGTGGGAAGGGTGGTCACGCGCCCCTCAACCCCCAGACTCCCACCGTGACTGTGTGCTCATGAAGGCAAAAGGCCGTAAAGGGTCAAGAGGTCAGAGGGCGTGGGGCCTATGGGTTGGTGAGGTCAATGGGGACTGGGCATCGCTGAGTGGGGGGGTGGGGGAGGGCCTGTGATGTCACGTGACCTCACTTCCTTGGTGACCAACAGCCACAGAACTCAGAACCCCAGTTGCCCTCGACTGAGGAGACGGCATCTTCTTGCCTTCTCTTGCACAGAGGGAAAGGCGACTATGTTTAGCTGCTGTTGTCCATGGCTTAGAGGCCGTGGGAGACACCCTGAACGTGGCCACCACCCCGAACGTGGCCACGAGGCTCCTCGTGCTCAGAGCGCTCCGCAGCGCCTGAGACAGTGGGCCAGATCACACGCCACGCCAACAAGAGTATTTGGCAGGCGGCGTTCACGCGTATCACACAGCCCACGGGATGTGTCGGGCCCTGAACGCCCCATGGCCCACGTACGGGCCGATCGTCACGGACCAGGCCTGGGCTCTGTCGGGCTACCCATGACCGCGGCACCGCTGCTCAGTCCTGGAGAGGTTCGGCGAGGCCAGCCCACCACTGTGAGTACCCTGAGCCCAGAGGATGCCCTGCCCCGTGGAGACCACATGGCTGTCCCATGGCCCGGTCCAGACAGTTGGGGCCACAGCTCTGATAGCCTCAATTCCACGGATGAACCACTGCCTCCACTCAGTCCGGGGGAGGTTCACCGCTCATGGGCTGGTCCAGACTATCAGGGCCACAGCTCTGACAGCTTCTCTTCCACCAAGGCGCCGCTTCCTCTGCTCAGCCCCGGGGAGGTTCGCCACAGCCAGCCTGCGACTAACACCGTGAGTGCCCTGATCAACTCCAAGTCCTTCCTCTTCTGCCCAGGCCCGGGTGTGACTGTGCTCAGGCCTGGGCAGCAGTGGGCCTCCATGGGGTCTGCACAGGGATGACTGATAACACACAGGGGCCTGTCAGAACCAGAGCCCTCTCTCTTGGCACCTTGCCACGGGTGTCTAGGAGGGAAACATTCCTGAGCTGTCCCCACCCTCCTCTCATTTGCCCCGCTCCTGCCAGTGCCTAAGAGCCATCAACCCTGCAAGATCATGGGGCTCACTGCTGTCCAGGGAGGGCCGGGTCCCTAAGACTTCCACCCAGCCACAAACAGCCCCAACAGCGGCCACACACCACGTCCCTCCCTCCCTCCCATCCTCACCTTCACGCTTCTTGCTGACCCTGTGGCCTCCCCTGTCTTTGCAGGCCTCCTCACGGGACCTAGGCCAGGACAACACCCGCTGGACCAACGTCACGTACACCCGGACCATCAGGCGCAGGCGTTGGTCAGTCACCCGGGTGAGTGTGGATGTGTGTCCATTCCTCCAAGGACATCTAGCCCACACATCACACTCACACTGGGCCGCGCTTGGACAAAGTCATGCAGGGCTGTCTCTGCCAGCCCCACAAAGCAATAGCTCCCACTGCAGACCCTGTACTGCCTTGGCAGGGACAAACCACTGCCAAACAGTCCATCACCCAGTGTAATCCAGCTCCATGCCCCCTAGCCACACTTGCCAACCACTCTAACACTCACCACACGAGAAAGCGGCTGGCTGCCCACATGTGCACCTAGGCAGCTCTTGGGCTTTGGCTGCATTGCCACATGTCCCCTCCTGCCTACTCCTGGGCTCACCCACCACCTCTCAGCCCTTGTGCCAGGGACCTAACAGCTTCTGCACCTTCGGTAGGCTTTCCCTGCCCATCATCATGTGGGAGGCTTGCTTCGAGCAACTTAAAGGACACACATACTATTGCAGGCTCCCAGTGTCCTGTGTGTGTGTGTGTGTGTGTGTGTGTGTGTGTGTGTGTTTGTGTGTGTGTGTGTGTGTGTGTGTGTATTCGAGTTAGCCTGTGTGTATGGGAGCAGGAGTGCATGTGTGTGCTGGTGTGCAGGTATATGTATGTGTTAGAGAGAGAAAGAGACACAGACAGAGACAGAGAGACAGAGGGAGGGACAGGGACAGGGACAGAGAAAAAACCCATGCCCGCTTTTCCCATGCCCTCCTAAGGCAGTGGGGTTTGTTCTGAGCTCCAGCTCTCCCCCAAGCCTCCAGCGGGGTTCTCCCGTCTTTTTCGAAAATCCAAGCAATTCTGTATCTCCCTAGACTGAAAACGGGCTGCTGGTCCTGAGCCTGGAGGAAACTTCTTGGAGCTGGCAAATGAGGATTACTTCTTCCCAGGGGGTTGTGGACCCAACACCTGGGCTTCTGCAGAGCCGCGGCTCCTTGGCCCCCATGGAAGCACTGTGCTCCAGGCTAGAGGCTGTGAGTGTGACCAGGTGAGCATCATCCTGCAAGGCTCTGGCTGCCATGGGCAAGCCACAGCTCAGCGAGACTCTTTCCTGGGCAGGAGGGAGGGTGGGTGTGTAGCAAGCACTGGAGGACCTTCACTGTGCTGTGGCCCCTTTGCCTTTTCCTCAGGTGCTCGGTGGCTGGCTGGGTGCTGCTGAGCCTTAGCCCCAGGCCAGATGGATGCCAATGTGGGCTGCAAATGCCCATCGGGAGCTCTCCCAGAGAATGGTCTCTGATGCAGCTGCTGCCATTGATCAGCCCTGACCAGCCAAAGCCGGTGAGTCCCGGACTGGGCCCCTCATCCTTCCTCCTTTGGGGGCAGGCAGACAGTCTACACAGACCCAGAACCCTCTCTCTAGGAGGCAATTCTGGCCACACCATCACCTCTCCTCCTGCAAGCCCTGGGACACACTGGCACACTCACTGGCCAGGCATCAGCCCTGCCGGTCCATGGGGCCCGCTGCTGTCCAGGAAGTGCCTAGTCCCTAAAGCTTCCATAAACAGCCATAAACAGCCCCAACATTGGCCATACACCATGTCCCTCTCTCCCTCCCACTTTCACCTTCATGCTTCTTGCTGGCTTCTTGCTGGCCATCCCCGTCTTTGCAGACCTGCATACAGGACATGATTCAGGACAACCGCAGCTGGACCTCCATCACATACAGCATCACTGTCAGGCCCTGGCTTTGTCAATCATGTGGATGAGTGTTGATGCGTGTTGGTTCCTCCAAGGACATCCAACCCACACAACACACTCACACTGGGCTGGGCTTGGACAGAGTCATGTGTCACCCTCCAGCCCCAGCACTTCCTTGGTAGGGACACTGCTGCCAAACAGTTCAGCACCCAATGTAATCCAGGCCCCCATCTCCATGCCCTCTAGCCACACCACACCTACCCACAACTCTGACACTCACCACACGTGAAAGCGGCTCGCTGCCCAAATGTGAACCTATGTAGCTCTTGGGCTTTGGCCCAATTGTCACATTTCCCCTCCTGTCTGGTCCTGGGTTCACCCACTGCCTCTCAGCCCTTGTGCCAGGGACCTAACAGCTTCTGCACTTTCTGTGTGCTTTCACCATTCATCATCAGGCTGGAGGCTCACTTTAAGCAAACTCAAAGTGCTCACTTACAGCTGCAGGCTCCCGGTGTGAGTGTGTGTGTGTGTATGTGTGTGTGTGTGTGTGTGTGTGTGTGTGTGTGTGTGTGTGTGTGTGTTTGTGTATGTGTGGATTCCAGCTAGACTAGTGGTGTGCGAGTGGGAGAACATGTGTGTGCTGGGTGTGGGTGTATGTGTTCGAAAGACAGAGAAAGAGAGACAGAGAGAGAGAGAGAGAGCGAGACAAAGACAGAGACTGAGACAGAGAGACAGTGACAGAGACAGACAAACAGAGATAGAGACAGAGAGAGGGAACACATGCCTGCCTTTCCCACGCCTTCCTACGGCAGGGAGTTTGTTCTGAGTTCTAGCCCACCCCCAAGCCTCGAGCAGGTTGATTATAGCTTCTTTGAAAAACCAAACAACTCTGCGGTCTCCCCAGGCTGAAAACATTATGCCGGTCTGGAGCAGAGAGGATTTGTACAACCTATGGCAAATGTGCATGATGACACCGTCTTTGCAGGGCATTGAATACCGGGCACCGGCCCCTCTGCACAGCCAGGGATCTTTGGGACCAAGGGAGGCACTGTGCTCCAGTCAAGAGGCCCTGCCTGTGACCAGGTGAGCCTCATCCTGCAAGGCACTGGCTGCCACGGGCAAGCCACAGCTCATCCAGGCTCTCACCCGGGCAGCTGGGAGGGTGGGTGTGGAGCAAGAACTGCCAGGACCCTCAGTCTGCTGTGGCCTCTTTGACTGCCGTTTCCTCCAGGTGCTTGGTGGCTGACTGTCACCCCTACCTCGGTTTGCTGAGCCGGAACTGGTTCCACAGCCACAGTCCGTGTAGACGGAAGGATGGGCTCCTGATGCCCATAGGGAGCTGTACCACAGGGTGCTCGTGCATGCAGCTGTCGCTGCCATTGCGTAGCCCTGTGGTGGTTCGCCCTGACCAGCCAAGGCCTGTGAGTCACCTACTGTGCCCTCGTCCTCCTTCCCCAGGGGCAGGCGGGAGGACTCCCCAGACCCAGAACCCTCTCTCTAGACTCGGAGGCAATCCTGGCCTCACCATCACCTCTCCTCCTACAAACCTTGTGGCACACTTACTCACTAACTGCCCAGCCAGCAGCCCTGCAAGGCGTGGGGCTTGGTGCTGTCTGGGGAGATGCTAGGGCCCAACGTTTCCAGGGGGCCACACCCAGCCTCAACAGTGGCCACTTGTCATGCCCTTGTCTTCCTCCCTGCCTCCCTTCTTTCCCTCCTTAAGCTTCTTGCTGGCCTCCTGACCATTCTTCCTCTCTTTTCAGACCTGCACCACATTGACTACATTGCCCCACCACATGGTGGCAAGGCCTGGCTTCACCCGGATATATTGTTCTCTCCTATGGAGATGCCAACTCCCAACCTCCCCTTCTGGTTGCATCATCTGGAGGCTACTGATGCAGAGGCTGCAGGTGAGGGACACTGGCCCCGGAGCTTTTCCTTCCAAGGAAGGGATAGCCTGTCCTACTTACACCCATGAGCCCAGGTGCCTGAGCGAGCGTGCATGCATGCAAGTGCACTCCCACAGTCACATGCAACTCAGGCTTGTACAAGGGCACAGGAGAGTGTGTTGTATATGGGGGCCAGATCTGGAGCACAGTGTGTGTGTATGGAGAGGAGGCCCGACATCTGGGAAAGACCCAGAACCATCCGTTGTTGGATGCCTTAGGGAGCTCCATCCACCTTGGGCCGCCTCAGGGGGCAGAGCTCGGTCTGCAAGGCAGCAGGCAGGGCTGTGTCCCGACTCCACCATGGGCTCTATACCTGCTCTGCTCCTCTTGCAGCTGCGGGGCCAGCTCCAGCCCAGCTGTGCTAACATCTGCTGACTGCGCTCCGCCAGTGCCACTGGCCAGACCAAAGCCAGCATGACCAATGCCTTCACCACAAACAAGCAGCCAAAGGCCTCTTCACACCACGCCACAACGAAGCCTTCACCTGGAGCAGCCCTTGCCACACCCCTACCTGCCCTGGTTATCACTAATCATCTCCCTTCAGTACCTAGACCCCCTGTTTATCTACTCTTATTTATTAAAGTTTATTGAAAAAGATCAAAAGGCACACAAGGTCCTCTCATGAAACAAACAAAGAGCGTTCCACTCCGTGGCTTCCAGTGGTTTCCCAGGTGGCCAAGCAGTTGGCACTGTCTACTAGGAAGCACATTCCTCAACCACTCCCCTTAACTGGACCTCCCCACTCCTCTGCTGCTGCTTCATGGCAGCCAAGGGACTTGTCAATCTGCCCTTGTCTTCATTCCTTACCTCCCTGGTGGCTCCTTATCTGCCCTCCGAGGAGTAGTAGTAGTAGTAGTAGTAGTAGTAGTAGCAGGAGGAATAATAATAATAATAATAATAATAATAATAATAATAATAGTTATAGTAGTAGTGCTAGTAGGCCTAGTATTCTTAGTAGTTCTAATAGGCTCTGATTCAAGTCACAAGTCTCTGTGTCCCAACAGGAATTGAAAGGCAGAACAGAACTCACCAGACAAAAGAGAAAGCCTAGCAATCCTCCCAGGGTGGCATGGACTTTCAGAGGACAGGAGTGCAGAGGAGTGCACACACAAAGAAGGGCCTACTCCAGCCGCTGTCTGGTCCAATGTGGGGAGAACTTCCCTGGAGGGTACATGTTGGGAACGCCATTCCTTGGGCCCGAAGCACACAAAAGGCCTACCAGCAGCTGTCTTGTTCAGGGATCCATGAGGGGCAAAGAGAAAAGGAGAGCCCGTTGATCCAAAGGACATGAGGCCCTGGGTTCAATTCCTCAGCACCACATAACCAAAAAGGCAAAAAAGCCGGAAGTGGCGCTGTGGCTCAAGTGGTAGAGCGCTAGCCTTGAGCTGAAGAGCTGAGGGACAGCGCCCAGGCCCAGAGATCAGGCCCCACGACAGGAACCCCCCTCAAAAAAAAAATCAGAATTAGAGTAGAAACACAATGTCCCCTTGTATAGGGTCCTTCAGATTCCCAGGGAGATGTGGAGTGGAAAGCTTGTTTGGTCTCCTGGATGCACACCGGCCTGCCAGGTGGGAAGGGTGGTCACGCGCCCCTCAACCCCCAGACTCCCACCGTGACTGTGTGCTCATGAAGGCAAAAGGCCGTAAAGGGTCAAGAGGTCAGAGGGCGTGGGGCCTATGGGTTGGTGAGGTCAATGGGGACTGGGCATCGCTGAGTGGGGGGGTGGGGGAGGGCCTGTGATGTCACGTGACCTCACTTCCTTGGTGACCAACAGCCACAGAACTCAGAACCCCAGTTGCCCTCGACTGAGGAGACGGCATCTTCTTGCCTTCTCTTGCACAGAGGGAAAGGCGACTATGTTTAGCTGCTGTTGTCCATGGCTTAGAGGCCGTGGGAGACACCCTGAACGTGGCCACCACCCCGAACGTGGCCACGAGGCTCCTCGTGCTCAGAGCGCTCCGCAGCGCCTGAGACAGTGGGCCAGATCACACGCCACGCCAACAAGAGTATTTGGCAGGCGGCGTTCACGCGTATCACACAGCCCACGGGATGTGTCGGGCCCTGAACGCCCCATGGCCCACGTACGGGCCGATCGTCACGGACCAGGCCTGGGCTCTGTCGGGCTACCCATGACCGCGGCACCGCTGCTCAGTCCTGGAGAGGTTCGGCGAGGCCAGCCCACCACTGTGAGTACCCTGAGCCCAGAGGATGCCCTGCCCCGTGGAGACCACATGGCTGTCCCATGGCCCGGTCCAGACAGTTGGGGCCACAGCTCTGATAGCCTCAATTCCACGGATGAACCACTGCCTCCACTCAGTCCGGGGGAGGTTCACCGCTCATGGGCTGGTCCAGACTATCAGGGCCACAGCTCTGACAGCTTCTCTTCCACCAAGGCGCCGCTTCCTCTGCTCAGCCCCGGGGAGGTTCGCCACAGCCAGCCTGCGACTAACACCGTGAGTGCCCTGATCAACTCCAAGTCCTTCCTCTTCTGCCCAGGCCCGGGTGTGACTGTGCTCAGGCCTGGGCAGCAGTGGGCCTCCATGGGGTCTGCACAGGGATGACTGATAACACACAGGGGCCTGTCAGAACCAGAGCCCTCTCTCTTGGCACCTTGCCACGGGTGTCTAGGAGGGAAACATTCCTGAGCTGTCCCCACCCTCCTCTCATTTGCCCCGCTCCTGCCAGTGCCTAAGAGCCATCAACCCTGCAAGATCATGGGGCTCACTGCTGTCCAGGGAGGGCCGGGTCCCTAAGACTTCCACCCAGCCACAAACAGCCCCAACAGCGGCCACACACCACGTCCCTCCCTCCCTCCCATCCTCACCTTCACGCTTCTTGCTGACCCTGTGGCCTCCCCTGTCTTTGCAGGCCTCCTCACGGGACCTAGGCCAGGACAACACCCGCTGGACCAACGTCACGTACACCCGGACCATCAGGCGCAGGCGTTGGTCAGTCACCCGGGTGAGTGTGGATGTGTGTCCATTCCTCCAAGGACATCTAGCCCACACATCACACTCACACTGGGCCGCGCTTGGACAAAGTCATGCAGGGCTGTCTCTGCCAGCCCCACAAAGCAATAGCTCCCACTGCAGACCCTGTACTGCCTTGGCAGGGACAAACCACTGCCAAACAGTCCA